>NC_058080.1:2400694-2700694 GCF_014858855.1 Bufo gargarizans
AAATACATTTAACCCCTTCAGAACCAGGCCAATTTTGGCAACAACTTTTTCAATTGCTCATCCTTGTTTTCCAACCGCAATAACTTTTATTTTTATTTTGCATTGACATAAGTGAGGACTTTTTTGTTGTGCTTTTTAATGGCACCAGTTATTCCATATAATGTATGGCAAATACCACATTTATGTATTTTATTATGTCTTACTACTTTAAAAAAATAAAAACTTTTAAAAATGTTGTGAGGACTATTGTTTTTATTGGTAGAATCTAGCAGAACTTGCAACTTTTTATTCCATTTTGTTTGGGGAGGCAACATGACCATAAAAAACACAAAAAAAACTGCAAATGCATCATGGGGGGGTAATTGGGGGAAAGAGGGAGCCCCCTCCCTCTGTCCGACTGCTCAAAGGCAATAGACCTGCAGCAGGCTGGCATCAGTTGCATAACACAACTGGCACGCACCGTGTATTGAACAGGCTCAGTTCCTGAGCTTGCTCCATACTATCCTGACGAACCTGACATATGTACTTTGATGCGCAAAGGGACTAACAAAGATATTTGAAACAAACTTGAAATAACACAATTAACTCAGCACTGAATAAAATTAGTCCAAAATAATGTCTAATAATGCAGTTCATTGCAGTAGGCTGTGTGGGGTGAATTATAAAAACTTGGCATAAACTTAATAGTTTTCACTCGTGTTAAGCTAATTGAAGCATCTGAAGTGGAATTTGATCTGAAGTTTAGAAAAAATGTGATTCACCACAAATCAATTTATTTGTGCTTCATGGTAACAAATGGTTTTTATTTTTTCTAAAATAGCTTCTGCACTTGTTACAAAGTGAAAGTAAGAGGCCCGGAAACGTGATATGACCCATAATGCCCCACAGATAGCCATCCCCTGTGATGTCACAGCCCTATAAAAGCCTCATCCTGCACATTACCCATTAATTCGCTGTGAACTGAGCTTAGGGAGAGACATGACATGCTAGGGACAGTGTTGCAAAATCTACTTATAGAAGAATACTGGATAGGGAGAGTGTAGGGAAATTTTTTTGAGACTATTGGGAGAGAATATGGAGATAGCAGAGACAGTGCAGATTGAGTTTAATCAATGTGCATCTTGTTGAACTGTAGCCACATTCCCAGTTATTCTGTTAGTTTATACATAAAATTACTGTGCCTCAATATTAAAGGACAATCTAATACTGCTGCCACATTCCCAGTTAGGCCTAGCCCACACTTCAGTGATTTCAATCAGGGATTTTTAAACCAAAACCAGGAATGGAGCCTCCATTGATAAGGTAGAATGGAAAGATCTGCACTCACTCTGTGTTATGGACCCACACCTCGTTTTGGCTCAAAATCACTGACTGAAATCACAGACCAAACACTGAAGTGTGAACTAGGCCTTAATCTGTTAGTTTATACATAGAATTACTGTGACTCATTTTTAAATAGCAGTCTAATATATCACTGTGTGCATCTTGTTGAACTGCTGCCACATTTACAGTTAATATGTTAGTTTATACATTGAATAACTGGGCCTCAGTATTAAAGGATGGTCTAATATATTGCTGCATTTATCTTGTTCAACTGCTGCCACATTCTTAGTTAGCCTGTTACATTACTGATACAGTTACTGTACACTATGGCCGACAGACAGTTGCCGGAGCCCTCCAAAGGAACGGTCACTGGAAAAGTGTTTCTGTAGCTGGCACAAGTAGCAGCAGAAGAAGAGGGGTTGGTAGCAGCTGCAGCAATAGGCCAGATCCACCACTGTCATCCAATGGTCATGTTTTGACCAACAATCCAGCTGTACTGGAATGGTTGACTTGCTCTTCAACATCATCCCAAATGACAACAGATACACACAGCCAGGAATCGGTAGGTTCCTCTGACTCAAGACGCCCGGCTAAATCACTTAGAGGACTTTATCGATGCCATGAGACAAATGTTTTACGATCCCAATAAAGGTGCTACAGCTTAAGCAGCATTACTAGCATTGCGCCAAGGCAGAGGCCCTGTGACAGAGTATGGAATGGAGTTCAAGAGGTGTGCTGTCAACACCGATTGGAACGACGTAGAGAAAATTTCTTTTTTTAGGAAACGACTATGCAGCTACCTTTGGATTATGATACTAAGCAGTCCCCCTCATTCCCTGTCTCCATTTCCAAGGAACCCCAAGGAAAGATTTATAGAGAATCAGGAAGTTAACCTATGCAAGTAGATTTCATACTAAGACGTGAAGCGTTAATCGAAAGGAGCACAAGCTCCAGGAAAGTCTATGCTTTTACTGTGGAAAGTCTGACCACTTCCTTATCAACTGCCCTAGTTGTCCACGGAGGTTGGTGGCAGCTATTACAGATCCTGACTTTTCAGATGGAGAATCAATTGCTTCGAAAACAGAATTATGTGAGAAAGCAATCATCCATTCCATTTCATCGGTGGCCCCTCATATTAAGAAAGAGAATAAAGACTCCCATTGCTTCCTTCCCATCAAGTTCCTGATTAATTGTCAGTGGATATCCACCTCTGCTATGGTGGACTCTGGGGCTAGTGGCAATTTCATGGACCTTTCTTTTGCTCAAAGGCAGGCATGGCCAGCCTGCGGCTCTCCAGCTGTTGTAAAACTACAACTCCCACCATGCCCTGCTGTAGGCTGAGAGCTGTAGGCAATCTGAGCATGCTGGGAGTTGTAGTTTTGCTACAGCTGGAGAGCCTCAGGTTGGCCATCCCTGCTCAAAGGCATGAGGTTAAATTTCACGTGTGGTAATGGAGACTGTAGATGGATCTCCACTGAGCTTGAGGCCAGTAGATCAAGAGACAGAACCACTTGAAATCATTATCACACCCCATCACTGCGAAGTCCTATTGTTTCTATTGATCTCTTCTCCACATTTCCCTTTTATTGTAGGCATACCCTGGTTGCAAGCACAGAACCCTGGGAAACCAAAGAAATAAGCTTCCCAGCGGAGGATGTTCTTTCGACAGCTCAGTCTGAACAAGGTTCAGAAAACCAGGCTCAAGATTAGTGATGGTCAGTTTGCAGTGTTCGCCAGTGTAAGCCCTTACCTGTGCCTGTGTCAAGAGCCGGTCTGAAATCAAATGCGGTCACCGGGAGCAGGCAGTTCCGAGAAAAGCCACCGGGGGCCTTCATCGGGCTGTTCTCGGAACTGCCTGCTCCCGGTGGCCGCATTTGATTTCAGACCGGCTCCTGACACAGGCACAGGTAAGGGCTTACCTGTGCATTACCGGACGGGTGAGTCAAGATGGCAGCCTGCATGTGTTCGCTGGCGAACACTGCGAACTGACCATCACTGCTCAAGATAATAAAGTAATAGAGTTACCCTCTGTAAACAAAAGGCAGACAAGCTCCCCTCACACCGACCCTACGATTGTCCTATAGAACTGCTTCCTGGTGCATCTTTACCTTTTGGGGTAAGGGGTTTATCCACCCATCTTCCTCACCGGCGGAGGCTCCCATATTCTTTGTTAAGAAGAAGGACGGTTCTCTAAGACCTTGCATTGATTACCGAGAACTTAACAAAATTACAATCAAAAACCGTCATCCTCTACCGTTGAGCCCCGAGTGCGACATGCAAAGTTTTTTACCAAGTTAGACCTGCAAGGCGCTTATAACCTGGTCCGTATCAGATCTGGAGACAAATGGAAAACAGCTTTTAGGTCACGTTACGGACATTTCGAATATAATGTTATGCCTTTGGTCTTTGTAATGCCCCGGCCACTTTTCAACATCTCGTCAATGATATCTTCAGAGATCTTCTGGACCAGTTCATAGTCATCTATTTGGACGATATCTTGATCTTCTCCAACTCTATGGTAGAACATCAGAGACATGTGAAACTCATTTTGGAACGTCTAAGAAATAATCAACTTTACATTAATATTGAAAAATGTGAATTTCACCAGACTGAGATCCGATTCCTTGACTATATAATTTCACCTCTTGGTCTACACATGGACTCTAGCAAGATTAAAGCAGTAATAGACTGGCCTACCGCCAGGAGCATAAAAGTTGTCCAACGTTTCATAAATGTTGCCAATTTTTAGAGACGCTTCATTAGGAATTTCTCAGAAATAATTACTCCTATTACACAGTTGACAAGTCTTTGCCTGGTCTCCCCAAGCACAGAAATCCTTTTGTCTCCTAAAGTCCAAGTTCACTATAGCCCCTGTATTAGTTCATCCCGACCCAGAACTTGCCTTCATTGTGGAAGTAGATGCTTCAGACTGTGCCATAGGGCTATTCTTTCTCAGAGAACAGGAGACAAGGGTTTATTGCTCCTTGTGCTTTTTTCTCCCAATGTTTATCCCCTGCTGAGAAGAATTATGATGTGGGGAATAAAGAACTGTTAGCTATCATTGCAGCTTTTAAGGAACCTCACAGCAAATAATAGTTCTGACTGATCACCGTAATTTGGAATTTGTTAGATCTGTTCAAATGTCTATCTCCTCGCCAAGCTCGTTGGCGTCTCTTCCTCAACCAATTCAACTTTGTAATCTTGTACAGGCCCGTTTCCTGTAACGGCAAGGCAGATGCTTTATCTAGAATCTTTTCCAATGATTCCACTTCTACGATTCTGCTCAAGACTATGGTTGCTGAGTCAAATTTTTGTGGAGTAATCCATAATAAGGACTTGCTTGAAGAGATAAAAAAAAGGCCTATGACACTGAACCTTGCTGTTTCGGCCACCTGATGATGTGCATTTAATGCTTAAGAACAAGGTGTGGACCCATGGGCAGCAGCTATATATACCCGAAACAATAAGACTAAAAATGTTAAAGTTAGTCCATGATTCTAAGATTGCGGGTCACAAAGGAGTACAGAAGACACAGACATTTTTATCCCGTTTCTTTTGTTGGCCAAATCATCAACAGGATGTAAGGAAATATGTCATGTCATATGATGTTTTGCAAGACTCCACTTTCTTCACCCATGGGTTTGTTACAGCCTTTGTTAGTCCTCTCTCGTCCCTGGGGTTCTATTTCCATGGACTTTATCGTAGATCTACCTACCTTTTAAGGAAAAATATACTATTCTGGTAGTAGTTGACTGGCTCACTAAAGCTGCATATTTCATTCCATGTACCGGCCTACCTTCTGCCAAAGATACCGCTGGCCTTGTAGTTCAGAATGTGTTTCATTTTCATGGAGTTCCTGATGAAGTTATCTAGGATTGTGGGGTGTAGTTTACATCAAAATTTTGGCGTAGTTTTTGCACAGCACTTTATATTGATATTCATCTATCAACCGCCTTTCACCCATAATCTAATGGACAGACTGAACACAGAAAACAGACTATGGAACAGTATCTTCGATGCTATATCTGTCATTTACAAGATGATTGTGTCGATCTGCTTCCTGTGGCTGAGTTCTCTTACAATAACTCCCCAAATTCCTCCACCATGCAGACTCCTTTCTTTGCAAATTTGGGGTATCATCCAAATATTCTTCCCAAATTCCCAGCTGTTTCACCTATTCCAGCAGTCCCAGGAAGTATCTCTGCATTACAGCAAAATTTTGAGCTACTAAAAGGAACATAAGAGAGGGCAAAAGAGAACTACAAGAAGGTGGCAGATACATTTCATAGACCAGTACCAATCTTTAAAATAGGGGATAAAGTATGGCTTTCCACCAGAAATTTGAAACTTAAGGTTCCTTTACCAAAACGAGGACAGAAGTTTGTTGGGCCTTATATGATTATCAAAATAATTAGTCCAGTAGCTGTTTGGCTCAAACTCCCATGATCTATGAAGATACATCCTGTTTTTCATGTGTCTCTACTAAAGCCTGCCGTGCCCAACCCTTTTCCGGAACGTATCCCTCCCCCTTCCGATGCAGTGGAGGTAGATGGGCAAGAACAGTTTGTTGTAGAGAAAATTTTGGACTCTAGAATTTTCAGGAACCACCTACAATACCACATTAGGTGGCAGGGTTATGGGTCTAAAGAACCGGTGAGAAATATTAATGTTTCCCGACTAATCAAACAGTTTCACCAAAGACATCCTGGGGGACCAAGTCAGGTCTCGTCCTGAGGCCGCTGTTGAGGTGGGAGTAAGGTAAGGAATGATCCTGTGTCTGTGTAGTTAGAAACATAGAATGTGTCGGCAAATAAAAACCATTTGGCCCATCTAGTCTGCCCAATATATTGAATACTATGAATAGCCCTTGGCCCTATCTTATATGAAGGATGGCCGTATGCCTATCCCATGCATGCTTAAACTCCTTCACTGTATTTGCAGCTACTAGTTCTGCAGGAAGGCTATTCCATGCATCCACTACTCTCTCAGTAAAGTAATACTTTTAAACCTTTGCACCTCTAATTTAAAACTATGTCCTCTTGTAGCAGTTTTTCTTCTTTTAAAGCTGTAGAGCGGCATGAGCACCTCCCTCTTTCTACTGTTAATGCCTCTCCCTATACACCCAAGCCTCGCGGCAACTCTGCCCCTGCCCCCATTATAGTCAATGGGGATGGAGAGGCAGTCTGGGGGCACACGGTCACTAGCTGCAGGATGGATCCGACAGGCAGTTCACCTGATGGAACAGCCTGCCGGAGGTCCATGCCGCTAGTGTGAAAGTAGCCTTACTACAAAATCACAGTAAGATAAAGTTGTCAATGTGATTTTGTAGTAAAAAGGTCACAGAGAGGCAAAGAGCATTATCAATCATGCAGTAAGAGACATTTGGAATTTCTTAAATGATACTGAGGGTTATGGAACAAAAAAGTAAAGTGGAAGGCCCCAAAAAATTTCATCAGCACTGATCCGGAGGATCCAATTGGCTGTCCGTCAAGACACTGGACGATCCTCGACCCAAATTAAGGCCCTTACTGGTGCTGACTGCAGCCCCATAACCATCAGACGGCATCTGAGACTGAAGGGCTTCAAAAATAAAAAACGTTTTCAAAGACCTCGTCTCCTGGAACGCCACAGAACTGCTCATTTGGACTTTGCAAGAGAGCACCAAACATGGGACATTCAAAGGTGGAAGAAAGTTTTATTCTCTGATGAGAAAAAATTTACCTTGATTGTCCTGATGGTTTCCAGATGTTGCAGAGAGCATTCTTCATGACTGAGGGCCCTCGTCTGTGTGGTAACGACTGGGTTTTTCAACAGGACAACGCTACAGTACACTATGCCCGCAGGACAAGGGACTTCTTCCAGGAGAATAACATCACTCTTTTGGCCCATCCTGCGTGTTCCCCTGATCTAAATCCAATTGAGAACCTTTGGGGATGGATAGCAAGGGAAGTTTACAAAAATGGACAACAGTTCCAGACAGTGGATTGCCTTCGTGCGGCCGTCTTAACCACTTGGAGTAATGTTCCCACTCACCTCATGGAAACGCTTGCATCAAGCATGCCGAAACAATGATAAACAATAACGGCAGAGCTACTCATTACTGAGTTCATGTTTGGAAGTTGGATTTCTGTTTTGTGGGGGGGGGGGAGGGGGGGTTATTTTTTGGGGGGGAAGTGTGGTCCTAAACTTTTGATCAGCTTAAAAACAGCCGGTTTCAGTTTATTCGTTGTTTCATTAAATTGAATGCTCAAAAAATGTTTTGTCTCACTCCCATCTCTTCTTGTTGCATGTTGAAGCTCTACTTGGAACCTTGTTAAGATCCAGCCATGCTAAATATGATTTTATGCCATTTTTCAAGTGGTCTTAAACTTTTGATTAGGACTGGTATATATATATATATACCGTATTTATCGGCGTATAACACGCACTTTTTCCCCCTGAAAATAGGGGGCAAATGATGTATGCGTGTTATACGCCGATTAGGGCTGAAACGTGTCCTCCGGAGGCCAGAGAGGCAGGACTGAGCCGGCCGGCACAGCGGAGGGAGGAGGAGGGAGGAGGGAGTCCCTCCCTCCCCACTGTGAGCGGCTGCCGCTGAAGACCAACGAGGACAGAGTAGGAGGAGGAGGGGAGGGACTGTGGCCACTGCGCACCAATGAATGTGCCGGCCATATCCCACAGTTCCGATCGGAGTCCCAGCAGTGTAATGCTGGGGCTCCGATCGCTTACCATGGCAGCCAGGAGTCACGCTACTGAAGCCCTGGCTGCCATGGTATGTTAGTGAGCAGAGAGCAGCGCATTATACTCACGTGCGCTGTGGCCGCCGGTCGCTCCTTCTTCTGTCTGTGCGGCGGATTGCTAATGCTTACAGCATTAGCAATGCGCCGCACAGACCTATGAGAAGGAGCGACCGGCGGCCACAGCGCACGTGAGTATAATGCGCTGCTCTCTGCTCACTAACATACCATGGCAGCCAGGGCTTCAGTAGCGTGACTCCTGGCTGCCATGGTAAGCGATCGGAGCCGCAGCATTACACTGCGGGGGCTCCGATAGGAACTGACACTTCCACCAATGATGGGGGGGAGGAGGGGGACCCTGTGGCCACTGCCACCAATGATTAATACTGGGGAGGGAGGGGGGGGGGGTTTGCGTTACCAGAGGGGGCAGATCAGAGGCTTTATTTGAAATTTATTTATTTTTCCTGAAATTTCCCTCTAAAATGAAGGTGCGTGTTATACGCCCGTGCGTGTTATACGCCGATAAATACGGTACATATGTATGTAGAAATGGACAGCACATCCAGTAGAGAAATGTATTCAAAAAATTTTATTCAGCCACAGTGGCACAAGAGGCGACGTTTCGGCTCAAAATCCTGAGCCTTTCTCAAGCATGAGAAAGGCTCAGGATTTTGAGCCGAAACGTCGCCTCTTGTGCCACTGTGGCTGAATAAAAATTTTTGAATACATTTCTCTACTGGATGTGCTGTCCATTTCTACATACAAATGTTGGGTAAGCAGTGATAACCCTGGACATAGCACCCGCTATACTGTTATGTTTTGGTGCTGCCACATTTTTCCATTTTTATATATATACATATATATATATTTCAACAATGAAAAAAATAAAAAATGTTTGCCCAAAAAAACAAAGGCCGCGCTGAATGTCTGCTCAGACAGTACGCTGGGGGGGGGGGGGGGGGGGGCAAGACAGTACTTCCAGTGCATACAGAGCAAGCTCATGGCAGGTGTCCAGCCTGGCAACCCAGTACTCCATGGGGTCGTCGGTACTCATGCTGTCGCAAGCACCGACGGACCAGATTTAGTCTGCCACCATGCGGTCCAGCCACTGGTGGTGACTGCTGCTGCTACTGGATTGCGTTGACTGGTAGAACAACCTCATCTCACCCATAAGATCACCAGCTTGGCTGGAGCTGCTTGGGCCAGCCATCTGCTGGGTAAGATGGGTGGGGAGAACTGGAGCATGAGGCTGAGGGTTTGCCTGCTCCAGCCGGAGGATCAGGCAGGCCCGCAGGTTTTGCATATGGGCATCCCTCCAGGCTGGCTGGGATGAACTGCTCCAGTTTCCCCTTGCAGCGAGGGTCTAAAAGGGTGGCCAACCAAAAATCATCCCTCTTCTTAATTTTCCTGATCCGGGGGTCCCTCCTGAGGCATCGCAGCTTGTGGGCAGCCATGGGGAAGAGGACAGCCCGCTGTGATTATTCTTGGCTGCCCGGGACCATGACATCTTGGTACTCCTGTGGGAGCCACACCACCCCCGGACTATTGGTGCCCCCAGCACTGGCTCTCCCTCCTGACCATGCCCAGACTCCTGGACGTCAGCAAACTCCTCAACAAATTCTTCCTCCTCCTCCTCCTCGTACTGGGTCTGGTCTTGGTGGAGCATTGTTGCCTCTTCTTGCTCCATCCAGCCACTCTCCCAGCATCAAGCAGGCGATCTAGTGTCCTATCCAGCAGGAACACTATGGAGAGCACATTATTGAGGCCGACATGCTCCCCGCTGACCTTATTTCAAGAGAATGGAAGGATCCTGAGAAAAGATTGGCCATCACCAACTCCTTTAAACGTAAATACCCCTTCTCAGAATCAGACTCAGGCTTATGGGATAAAATTCCTAAAGTGGATGCGCCTGTGGCCCGAATCTCAAAGAGAACCTCTCTGCCCTTTGAGGATACCGGTCTCCTTAGGGACCCCATGGATAAAAAGTGTGAAAGTCTGCTGAAAAAATCGTGGGAAATGAACACAGCAATGTTACGGCCAGATATAACATCTACATGCACAGCGAAAATGCTTTCAGTTTTTCCTAAACCAACTGGAAGACCATCTGGCAGCGGGTACGCCGCGAGAAGAGATCCTTGCTTCCTTGCCAACTCTGAAGAAAGCGTCCAATTTCCTGGCTGATGCCAGATCAGCAGCCCTGTCTAATGCCACCAGAAGGGCAATCTGGCTCTGAACATAGTCAGGAGATGCGAGTTCAAAAAAACGTTTATGTTCTATTCCATGTGAAGGTGACAGATTATTTGGCTCCACCCTGGATGACATCTTGGATAAGGCTGCGGATAAGAAAAAATGTTTTCCAATGGAAAATCGCTTCTTTCATCAGAGGCGTTCCTTTCAGAATCAAAAAAGATCCAAAATGGACCCTAAGAAGAAGGAAGGGTCAAAGAGATGGCAGCCCTCTAAAGGTAGGGGTAGAGGATTTATTTTCAACCCTGAGAACTCCTCAAGCTCAAAGCAATGACACCAGATACCAAGTGGGGGGCAGACTAAGGCATTTTGCTTCCATCTGGAAAGATTTAGGAGCCTCTCCGTGGGTGCTAGACACCTTAAAACAAGGCCTGAGGTTGGAGTTTCGTTCCTTTCCTCCGGACTGCTTCTTGGTAAACAAGAAGCTGCCTCAGAAAGAAAAACAGGCCTGCCTGGAGTCAGAGATTTTATCTCTAATTCAAAAGAACATGATTTGTCTGGTCCCGGAAGAAGAACAAGACAAAGGCTTCTATTCTCCCTTTTTTTTTTTGTCCAAAAGCCAAACGGGTCATACCATCTGATAATAAACTTAAAATGTCTAAACAGATCCATCATATACAAACGCTTCAAGATGGAATCAATAAAATCCACAATAAACATTCTTCTACAGGATTGCTTCATGGTGACCATAGATCTGCAGGACGCCTATTATCACGTTCCAATTTCCATCAACTATCAAAGGTTCCTCAGAATTGCCGTCTTCCTAAAAAATTAGCTTTTTCATTTCCAGTTTGCAGCCCTCCCATTCGGGCTCTCTTCAGCCTCAAGGGTATTCTCCAAAATTATGGCAGAAGTCACCAACACCCTTCACCTAAATGGCATACAGATCGTACCATATCTCAACAATTGCCTGGTAGCCTCACCATCTGTGGAAGTCCTCCAGTCCCACCTGGCAGAAGTCCAAAAGTGTTTCACCACTCTCGGGTGGATTATAAATTTAAAAAAATCTGACTTGACTCCGGAACAAAGGAAAACCTTCCTGGTGTCCTTCTAGATTCCCATCTATTAATGTAATTTCTTCCTCAAGAAAAACAAAACAATCTGCTCCTGAAAATTTCCCCCTTTTGCAGCCGGAATATAACATCAATATGGAACATTATGACCATCCTGGGGCTTCTAACATCGACAATCCCGTCGGTCAGGTGGGCCCAGTTCCACACAAGAACTCTACAGGCGTTCCTTCTATCCTCCTGGGACGGCACCGCCTCTGCCCTGGAAAAACAGGTGATCATTCCAAGGTCAGTGAAAAAATCCTTAATGTGGTGGAGAATTCGGAAGCACCTTCAGACGGGGGTTTTCTGACCTTCAGACCTGGGGAACAGATATGGAGCATGCATCCTCCAATCTAAAAGAACTCTTGGCCATTTACAATGTTATTGTCTCCCTTCACACTCCCTCATCGCCAAAAAGTATAAAAGTATTTTCGGACAACACTACAGCAGTTGCCTATTTGAACAAACAGGGGGGAACCAGGAGTCGCTCCCTAGCGGCAATAGCCACAAAGGTCTTCTGTTGGGCAGAGGAAAACCTTACATCACTAACAGCTATACAAGTCAGAGGGGAGGACAATACGTTGGCCGACTTCCTCAGTCGCCAAACCTTAAAGGATAACTGTTGTATATTTTTTTTTGGGGAGTATTGGATTGTGGTGATTAATATCACCTTGGTGGCCCTATTTCAACATTTCACTGTGTATTCAATTACCCCTTAGTTCCACATTTTTGTTCCCTGTACTGCCTACTTTTAACTGTGCTTAAAATAGGGTTGCTAGGCATGGTCCGTCTATCTGTTGATAGACGGAGCACACAGCGTGCAGGCTCACATTACTGACAACCAGGGACTGTAAGTAAATGATTAAAGCCAGGTCCTCCCCAGCAGCTGATAACAGTGCCTGGGCTGTGTGCACTTCTCCCTGTCCCTGCGCTTGGCAGACGCTCCCTCACTCAGCAGAGCTGGAGAATGCAGAGTTGAAGCAGCGCAGACCAAGGAAGGGAGATCTGCAGTCTGCTCAGTGTATAAATGAAAGCAACATGTGGTAAGAGGACCCCTTTGTGCTGCAGGAGATTAACCCTTTAGGGGGGAGGGCTCTGGTTACTGACACTTTTGGGGGGCTATTGTTACTGGCTAGTGAGGGCAGGCGGGATTAGCCTCAGGGTGAGGGCAGTGGCGGCCATCTTAACTGAATAGTGAAATTGCAGTTTTATGCAGACTGTTTGCTAAGGGCTGAATCTTATTAAATATGGGGTAAGTCAGTCTAATAATAACTGATTATGGAATATCATGTTATTACTTATTAGTAACTACATATATGAAAATAGAAATTAGGGTCTAAATTTGACAGTTATCCTTTAAGAGAAGGGGAATGGTCCCTGAATCCTCGTGTGTTTTCGCAATACGAATATTCACACTCAACACTATTCGTTACGATAAGAGCAGTGAGACTATGGAACTCTCTGTCTGAGGAGGTGGTGATGGTGAGTTCACTAAAAGAGTTTAGGAGGGGCCTGGAGTTCTGCAGTGTAATAATATTACAGGGTATAGCTACTAGAGAGGGGTTGCTGATCCAGGGAGTTATTCCCCTTTAAGTGGGGAAAATTGGCTTCTCCCTCACAGTTTTTTTTTTTGCCTTCCTGTGGATCAAATTGCAGGATAACAGGCCGAACTGGGTGGACAGATGTCCTTTTTTGCCTTATAAAATATGTTACTATGTTATCAGCACCAAGCACAAGGTAACTTATTGTTGCTACACAGCCTGATCCTATGGCTGTAGTTGCTTCTTATCAACAAAAACTACTTTTCCAGGGGCCCCACAAAACTGCTATCTTGCACATTCATGTATGCAGCTGATCTAGTCAAATACCATCTTTGGCAGTGACCACAAACCAGATTTGCTACTATCTACCCCTTTTTAACCATTTAAATTTGCATCCCACCAAATGTTTTACAGTGGATTCAAAGATGTGAGAACAAATAGGTATGCAAACATAGCTAAGTGAATATAGTTTTTTTAAGTGGTAATGAAAAAAAAACATACAAAGGATCATCAAAAGATACCACTTATGATGAAGGAAGTGGATGCTTAGTCTTCCAAATGAACACAGAAAAGGCTTCTATAATGTGCCAGTCACATGCTTTAATGCAATGTGCCATATTGGCCTATTGGTCATGCCCATACTGTTAGAGCACATGGGCAGTTAAGCACTTTCTTCAGTTCACTCCAGAGGTACCATCACCCCATTATCCACCAACATCACAAGGCCTGGATGCATACTGCAAAAAGATAAACCTAAGGTATTAGTTGATATTTTGGCCAAAATACGGGAGCTCACAATGGGCATCAAGGGTCATCATTGTCTTGCAACTGCAAAAAAGCCTTACTTTCTGATGCAAGGTTGGAACACTAGTTCACCTCAGGATGCAAATAGATCCAAATGGAGTATGATGGAGGCTGCACAGGTATAAATACTGGTAAACATCCACTCACATCTCTTTTATGCATGAAGGGGCAGATGTTTGTTATACTGAGTGCACACAGATAGGATTCTGTAAGGTGTAATAACATGTTATGTTATGTGTAGTACACTATGATAGTCTATTGATTACACCCATACTATTAGATCAGTCATGCTGTCTGCTACACCACACCTCAATCTCCACCAAAATCACAAGGTCTTGTGATCTTAAAGGGAATCTGTCACCTACGTGTACTGTATGAAACTGATAGCCATGCTATGTAGTGCTGTGTAACATAATTAAACTATACCTTTGTCTGAATGAGTGATCTTTCAAAATGCCCGAAAAATAACTGTGGTATGAAATTAGGTCCAAATCGCCCAGCAGGGTGTCGCCAACAGCTCAAGGAGCTCAAGCATGCCTCTCCCCAGAGCCCAAGCCCATCTCTCTCCCCCAGAGCAGCAAGATCACCCCTTCACTGTTTCCCAGAGCCCAAGACCTTCTAGTCCGACCCCATCTCTGCGACATCATATACTTCTTTTGAACTCTACTGCATTGTTAGCTATTGTTAGCACAGTGAGATCTTGCTCAAGTACAGAGAGTTCCTTACAGTGGGCATGGACTCACTGTAGGTAGTGCACATGCGCCAAGCCCTGTGACGTGAGTCCGATGCCTACAGCAGGGAAGTCTCTATGCTTGCAGGAGAACTGGCTGAGGCAAGCGTCAATGAAGCGGGCATAGTTCGAAAGAAGTATGTGATGTTACAATGTAGGGGGTGGACTAGAAGGTCTTGGGCTCTGGGCAGAGGCGTACATAGGAATCACTGGGCCCCATAGCAAAAATCTGAATTGGGCCCCTTAACCCCGCCCACTACCCACCATGGCCCCTCCCACTTCCTGACTTTGCTCCTCCCATGCCACACCCCCATTAAATAAATTTATACATGACCTACAGAAACTGTTAGGGGTTTCCTGGGGGTGACCTGTCACATGGGATATCTGCTGCAGCCTGCAGATCTCCTTATTTGGGGTGCCATGTTAGGCTACTTTCACACTTGCGTTCGGGTCTCCGCTTGTGAGTTCCGTTTGAAGGTTCTCACAAGCGGCACCGAACGGATCCGTCCAGCCCTAATGCATTCTGAGTGGATGCGGATCCGCTCAGAATGCATCAGTATGGCTCCATCTGTCCTCCGCTCCACTCAGCAGGCGGACACCTGAACGCTGCTTGCAGCATTCGGGTGTCTGCCTGGCCGTGCGGAGGCAAACGGATCCGTCCAGAGTTACAATGTAAGTCAATGGGGACGGATCCGTTTGAAGTTGACACAGTATGGCTCAATTTTCAAACGGATCCGTCCCCCATTGACTTTCAATGTAAAGTCAAAACGGATCCGTTTGCACTATCATGAACAAAAAAAAAATATGGTTTTTTTTTTTGTTCATGTTAATGCAAACGGATCCGTTCTGAACGGATCTAAGCGTTTGCATTATAGGTGCGGATCCGTCTGTGCAGACACCAGACGGATCCGCTCTGAACGCAAGTGTGAAAGTAGCCTTAAAGGGAATCTGTCACTAGCAATTTACCCCCAATTTTTTTTTCGTGAATCCATGTTTAACAGAGTACCTGTTTTCCATCTGTCTTGTTCTTTTGATTGCGAGTCTTGTAATTTCTTCAAAAAATCGATTCTTATGATATGCAAATGAAGCTGTAAGGAGCCCAGAGGGGCGTTATTCTTTCTCCACGGTGCCCAGGAACGCCCCTCTGAAGTGCCGTGCCCGGCTAAGTTTGAAAACTAATAACGCCTCCAAGTTCATCTAAATCGCCTCCCAGAGGCACGGCTAAGTGCCGCTCTGCGGCAAACACCCGATCCTCCTCTCGCCGGCATCCCAAATCCCGCGCAGGCGTAGTGCCGTCAGTCATCTTATCATAGCGCAGGCAATCGCCGGCACTGCGCCGGCGCGGGATTTGGGATGCCAGCGAGAGGAGGATCGGATTTGGGAGGCGATTTAGATGAACTTGGAGGCGTTATTAGTTTTTAAATTTAGCCGGGCACGGCACTTCAGAGGGGCGTTCCTGGGCACCGTGGAGAAAGAATAACGCCCCTCTGGGCTCCTTACAGCGTCATTTACATATCATAAGAATCGATTTTTTGAAGAAATGACAAGACACAGAATAAAAAGAACAAGACAGATGGAAAAAAGGTACTAATGGATCCATGTTTAATAAAGTACCTTTTTTCCATCTGTGTTCTTCTTTTCCATGTCAGTCTTGTCCTTTCTTCTAAAAATCGATTCTTAGGATAAGCAAATGACGCTGTAAGGACTGGAGCCCAGAGGGGCGGTTTTCTTTCTCCACGGTGCCCCTCTGAAGTGCCGTGCCCGCCTAAATATGAAAACTCTAACGCCTCCATGTTTAGCTGAATCGCCTCCCAGAGGCGCGGCTAAGTCCTCAACACCCGCCCCCCCCTCCTCAGCGCCGCGGTCTGCAAACACCCGATCCTCCTCTCGTCGGCGTCCCAAATCCCGCGCAGGCGCAGTGCCGGCGATTGCCTGCGCCTGCGCTCTGATAATACGGCTGAGGGCAACAGCTTCAACATCGTCACTGGACTCGGCGCATGCCCAGTGACGATGTTGAAGAAGCTGTTGCCCTCAGCCGTATTATCAGAGCGCAGGCGCAGGCAATCGCCGGCACTGCGCCTGCGCGGGATTTGGGACGCCGACGAGAGGAGGATCGGGTGTTTGCAGACCGCGGCGCTGAGGAGGGGGGCGGGTGTCTAGGGCCTTAGCCACGCCTCTGGGAGGCGATTCAGCTAAACATGGGGGGGGCCCTGGGGAGAAAAGCAGCCGCATAGCCGGCTACAGGTCATGAGTGGGCGGGGCCTTATCTGCGCTACGGGCCCCCCAGTGCCGCGGGCCCCATAGCAGTGGCGTGGTCTGCCTCTATGGGCGGTACGCCACTGGCTCTGGGAACAAACGAAGTGGCGATCTTAGGCTCTGGGGGGAAAGATGGGATTGGGCTCCTTAAATCAGTGGTGAAATCTCACTGGGTACTTTAAACCTAATTTGCATACCAAAGTTGGACACAGCACTACACAATATTGCCATTAGTTTCTCATAGTAAAATTAGGTGACCGATTCCTTTTAAACATAAAATATTACCTGAATGTTGGCAAAAATTTGCTTATTTGGATATAAGCCCTACTATACGTATCCAAATTTTTCATAAATATTTCAAATAGAGTAATTTTATTAAGCTATTGCATAAAATATATAAATACCCCTAAAGACATTTTTTCTCTATACACATTTCTATAAAAAAATTCCATCGGCTCATACTGTCTTCAACATTATATTTGGAAACATGAGGTAATTGTGGAGAAAATGATTTTTCTGATTGCCTGGGATACCGTAATTAAGATGTCTCATACAAATGACCCTCTCTCACGTTATGATGTAGAAGACGTGACAAAGGTCACAACTATGCACTGTGCATGTGTGTGAAGTTTTAATACAGACAATCAGATTTTAACACTTGCATTATTCATCATGTCTGTCAGTGTGCTAAGGCTGTAGAACAACAAAAGACATGCATTTTAAATAACCTGCTGAATGATTGTCATTGATTTCCAAGTTCGCGCTAACATTGATCCGGCATCATATAGAGATAAATGTATTAACAAAGAGGTTCATTGCCGGTGACTTAAGAAAATGAAGCAATTTTAGGAAGCAGGATTCAGATATGACTATAATTTATCAAGGTCTTGGATGTAATTACTGAACTGCTATGTAGGCATGCCTATATTTGTAATTGTACATTATTATTCATAAAGGAGATAACTATTATAAAAATATTGTTGCCGCGCATATGTTTCCTTATTTAGTGCTTTGTCAATTTTTAATGGACATAGAATCCGGTTTGATTTATACAGGAATGCATGTCCAATTGTCCATATTACTGCAAGTCATAGAGGTCATCTGGAAGATATAGTATAACCATTATAGTCCATGGCCCATACATAACTTGACCTGGATATCTTCACACCATTCTGTCCTAAAGTAACTCAACTTGTTATATTAAAGGGGTTTTCCACTGTGCATCAACATCATTTAAACCAATCATTTATGAAGCTAGCTGTAATTTCCTAATGTATTTCTTTTACTTTTTTTGCTCCTAGCTTTCGTTCTCGACTGTGGTCACTTGACCATGTCTCTTTTTTTTTTCCTTCGATGTTATATCCATGGGTGGGACAGTGATTGGGGACTGTCTGCGTAAATAGCCGGATGGGAGGAGCTATAAAAACTAGCTGGATTGTGTTAGGGGCGGTGCTGAAACTGTGGCAGAGGAAGGAGAAGTGCATCATGGATTTGGTTGGATACAGCAACAGGAAGTGCTACCTATAGGATGGAAACAAACCAGAGTTAGTGGTTTACTTGGTGAAAATGGGTCAGGAGAGTCCAAACTGACAGAAAAATATGAGATAGATGTAAATGAGGTGAGAAACTACATGAGTATATCTATTAAAAACCATAGTGATCCTAGAAAACCTGTCAGGATAACAACGACCGTCACACATAAACAGGGATAGTACAGCCCTAAAACTGCCCTGACCCACTATCCCTACATACTTGCTCACTCACCCTAGGCAGTGACCCCACAACTGGATGACAGTCATTATATTTCAATATGCAAAGGAGCTACACCTAAACAGGGAACAACAAACAGACAAACACTAAGAGAGTAGTCGTACGGTGAAGGGTCAAATGCCAGTCAGATAAAGAAGTACAAAAACGAAAAGTTAGCATCAGGAGGTTAATACAATACCAAATCACCAGAAGCCAAGAAACATAGTCAAAATGCCAATCCAGAAATCCAAAGACAAAGTAGTCTTTAAGGAAACTGCAGGGGGAGCCAGAGGTCAAGAAATTCACTGGCAACTACACATGAAGGCTCTGGTTTTTTATGCCGAAGAGAAAGCAGTTCAGCTGGCATGTTTGCATGCCAGGTGAAGCTGCCGGCAGCATGTCCTGACACTCTGGAGCTCTGGTGGACCACCTCATCGGCCCAGGGCTTCGATGTCAAAACAGGCTGCCCAGCAGCCCTGATTCCCCTGTCAACCAGAGACCACTTCCGCATAGAGGCAGCCGTGGCCTGAAGCCAAGAAACATAGTCAAAATACCAATCCCGAAATCCAAAGCCAAAGGAGTCTTCTATGCAACAAGGGAACAGTAGGCGGAGCCAAAGGTCAAGAAATTCACTGGCACCTGCACATGCAGGCACTGGCCTTTTATGCCAAGAGAAAGAAGCTCATGCTGGCATTCTTGCACCAGCATGTCCTGACACGCTGAAGCCCCGGTGCACCAACTCATCGGCCCAGGGCTCTGATGTCAGAACGGGTCGTCCAGCAGCCCTGGTTCCCACAGCAACCCAATGCCACTGCCACATGTGATAAAACCCCGCTAAGGCCCTTATATACAGGCCAGTGATTGGGCAGCAGTCAGCCGACAAATAAGTAGCAGCTAATTTGTTGGCTAATCAAATCTTTTTTGTGAGCAGAAACATTCTCGCTCATTGGCAGCACATCATTCCGTGTACATGGGAATATGCTCCTGAAATAGGGGGAAATTTAACATACAGTAAGGGAAAATTTTGAAGTCGGCATTGCTGTAATGTTGCACCATGTTGACTCCGATACTCGCTGTCTGATAGGCTCTTGCAGCTTTATTTATATTCCCCATAACAAGGGGTTTGTCCACTGGACACAAAATAGGAATTGACTGCCATGTACCCTCGGTATCACTCCTCCTATTTCGATTGTAAGCTCTTAGTATATCGGGCAGACACCATGTGCTGTCCACATCCGCACTTCCGTTCCGCGGCCCCGCACAAAAATAGAACATGTCCTATTCTTGTCCACATTCACGGTGTTTTGCAGATCCGCAAAACAGTTGCGGACGTGTGAATGGACCCTTAGGATGATTCTGCTCCTTGTTACACTGTTGGCCCCAGTACAAGATGTTCTTACCCCAAGTTTTTTTCAGATGATAGCCCCTAATACCAGAAGTGTTCTTGTAGTGGTGCTTTTAGGCTGAGTGATCTACTGAAGATGAAAAGTTAAAGTCGATTAAAATAAAATAAATCTGTGATAATAATATATCAGCGCTTAAATTGTCCAAGATTTTACAAGTCATGGTCTTTCCTCAGGATAGGCCATCGCTACCTGATTATTGGGTGTCCATTACCCTGTACCCCCACCAAATAGCTGTTCTGCAGTAGCTCCAGCACTGGAAGTTGTCACCAGAACTACACAGTTTCATCCATTGTGTAACGGATGAATCTGGTCACTGCAGTGCTGCTCCCATTCACTTTAATGGGAGCAGCACTTCAGTAACCAGCTCCGTTCACTGTAAGGTGGATGCAGCTGTGTAGTTCCAGCACCAGAGTTATTGCAGCACAGCTGATCGATGGCCTATCCTGACCATAATTTGTAAAATTCTGGACCCCTTCCTTTAATAAACAGACCTCACATCACATCAGCTTCGTTTGGGGTGAAGTCAGGGGAGAACTCAATTCTTCCTCATTGCTGTGAAGTCAGTGGAAACGAGATTGTCCAGAAAAAACTTGGTGGCTATATTTTAGAAACCGCGCCACAGTTGACCAGAGATTGTATTTGGTATTATAGCTCAGCTCTCTGAAATGAACAGGGATGAGCGGCAATAACATCCATCACCAGTGGATAGATGTGGCAAAGCTTGAGGGAAAAAATAACCATGTGTTTCTAATCTTGGACAACCTCTTTAATGCTAGTTTCATACCTGGTCACCAGATCTACCCTAGCTGGATGCGTCCATCCACTGTCAGATTCCATTGACTATAATGGAATCCAGTGGGGATCTGACATGAAAAAAAAAAAAAGGTCAGATCAGCTGTTAGAAGAGGCTGGCACATTGTGAGCGCCGTGCCCTCTACCTGACATCACTGTACAGGGGTTAAATTGCCTAGTATCCAGTGAATGGGGCTGAGCTGCAATACCAAGCTCAGCCGTTATACAATGTGCCGCGCTGTCCTTGGAAAGCTTCTGAGAGCTGGTTGCTCTTACCAGAGCTCCAGGGAGCGCGGTGGCTCTCTGAAACAGCTGACCTACTGTGATGCAGGGATTTGTACCTCCACCAATGTGATAATTATGGCCTATTTTGAGGTTAGGTCATTATTCTCTGTAACTGGATAACCCCTTTAAGCCTCAAGCTGCAGTCATTGATATGATCTGAAGAAGGCTTATTATCCTCATGCCTTAGATTGAGCAGTTTAAATATAACTTTCCAGGGCAGGAAAATTTTGTCGATTGTAAATTATGACAATTGCCAATATATATGAATATGTACATACTGTTTATATTGCTAATGTTATTAATTTCTCATCTCAACACATTTAGTGTGTCTAATAGTATGATGGCTATGTCTTGATTTCTATGCAGTTTCTGTAAGCCTGTTTTCCATCCACTTAGGACAGATGATTGAAGAACCTCATTTGTCTTATAAAAGTGACTTTATTTATGAAAGGCCTCCTATCACTTTTGCATTCATGATTACTGCTTGGTTTTATCACCTTTCAGAACTTGGAAACAATACTTTTGATTTATTAACATGAATTTTGTCACGGCTGAAATGCTGTAAATGATTCTCTTTAATTTCCAAAAAAGTATTATATACAATGCATTTCACTCATTGATTGCAGGGGTGGACTGGGAACTTAAAGTGACCCTGGAGAAAAATCTAAAAGTAGCCCACTGTAGTATTCAACTGTATCACCGTACTGGGGACTTGCATTCAGGAGGGCAAATAAGTAGCTGATGCCTCTAGCATTAATTAATTCATTAATTCATTCATTATGTACCTGGCCAGTGGTGTAAGAAGGGCTTGGGAGGCCCCCTGGTCATTGGCCCACTTTAAAATTTCCCTGTAGAGTCTATAGACAGTCCACCCCTGATTGAATGAAAGATTTTTTTTTATTTTTTTTTGCGGTTCTGAAAAACACCTGAATAGTAGCATTTTAAACTATCTTCTAGGCGGGTATCTTTGCTAAAAGAACATCTGTCAGTATGATCAACCCTATTAAACCAGGCATACAGTCTGGTAGGGTTGATCATGTTGATAACAACTATTCCCTTATTTTGAAACTCTGTGGCCCCATTACTGAGAAAATGGCATTTGTATGTATATGCAAATTACCAAACAGGAGCACCAAGGGGCTGGCCAGGGCACAGATTCAAACTGACCAAGCTGTCATCTTGTGCCTGCGTTGTATCTTCCAGTCTCCGGAGACACAGCACAGGCATGAGATGACAGGTCTCTGCGATTTCTCAGTTTGAATCTGCACTGCTTAGAGTGCAGCAGGAGAAACACTGAGCAAGTGGTGAGACCAGAAGATACAGTGCTGATAAAAGAATTTAGGTCTCAGTGCTAGGAGAGCAGAAGACACTAGAAGATTAGCCCTGGGAATCCATGGAAAAGGGGGAGGGACTGAAGCTAAAGTAGCATAACAAATGGGTGCTCCAAGGGCTCTGGCCAACCCCTTGGTGCTCCAGTTAGGTCATCTGCATATAAATAAAGGCTCACTGTGGAGCCTCCATTGCAGACTCTGTTATATTTGAAAGAGAATTTAGAGCTGCATGCAATGTTATTTTTCACATCAAATTGACAGACACCTTGGAGGAACCTTAATTGTAAATTGATTGGGTCCATGGACCTGATGGTGACGCTGCATCATGGTTTTTGTTTATCATAGATATCACGACTCAGAGCGTTACCGTCACCATCAAAAGCTAAACTGTTGAAACAATTAACTATTTATACAACAATTATTTCTTTTAGTACTGTAAACAGAATCAAATACGGATTGAATCAAATTAGACATTTTTGCAATTCATTTAGGACCAATCGCTCAAAATGGCAGCCACCATTATCTTGGTCAGAAGTAAAAAAAAAGAAGGCATCTGCCACTAAAAAGGGACAACCTATGGACCGTTAAACATGTTGTTTGTTATCATACGCTACCATCCGTTTTCCCAAATATGTTGCTGTGACTTTGTCATTACTAATGCTGTCTTGGCATTAAAGAGCTTGAAATAGGTTGTATACAGTCCTAGGAGACCCCAGAGTGTTATACATGACTTTTCAGGGTCACTGGGGCACTTTCGATTTCGAAACAAATCTGATGAACAATTTATTCAAATCATTCCCAAAATCTGCTGCTGCTGGTGAGTAGTTTCTTCACTATGCGGGTCGAAGATCCAGTCAACCAATCAAGAACTGCTGGGTTGCTGGTGAAGACACAAATAAATTAAAAGCAAATTAAAGCACCCTAAAAGCGCCAAATATATTTATCTTTTTTTACCAAGATAGGCAACTAAAGATTTTGAAATTGGCAATGAAACAATTTCAGCGTAAATAACTGCAAATATTTTTCTCTTTTTCTCTAGAAATATAAGAATAAACGCTTTTAGCACAAATAACTCCAAATGTGGACTGCATCTATTTTTATTATATTGTAGTGAAATAGGACAATAAACGCTTTTAGGGCAAATAATAGAAAATATGAACTTAGTCTATTTTTCTCTAAAAATATGGCAATAAACGCTTTTAGCGCAAATAACAACAAAAGTAACCTGCGTAAATATTTCTCGTATTGTATTGAAATAGGCCACTAAATGATATCAGCGCAGTTAACAGCAAAAGTGACCTGCATATATATTTTTCTTTTTCCACAGATAAAAGCCACTAAAGGCTTTTCAACATGGCACTTGCACCCCAATAACTAATTGCTGGAATAACAGAGAGGTATTATGAGACTATCTGGATTCCCATGTAATGTTTCCCTGCACTTGTAAATCGACTGTTTTCACAATGAGGATTTTCCTATGACTCTCCCTAGCATCTGCACATGTCTCTCCCTGCCTATGAAATGATTCCTCTCACTATCCTTTCCCTGCACTAGTAAATCGCTTTCTTTTTTTTAAACAATTCGTTTTTCTTTCAATCTCCCTAGCGCCTGCATACACGTCTGTCCCTGAACAAAGTACGATAGTGACTGGCAAGACTCTAAGATGGCTGCCGTATTTATAGGGCTGTGACATCACCCGGCCGGCTGGCTGCTGATTGGCTGCATGCATGGCATTATGGGTCATCCCGCCTTCCCAGAGTTCCTTGCCCCATGTCTTCAAATGTGTAGCTGCCATTTTAGTCGCCATTGTGGCGGGCCATGTTAGGAAAATTGTGATTCGTTACCACGAAGCGTGAGGAAATTCGCATTCGTTCAGAATTGAATTTTTCCTAAAATTCGGAATGAATTTGACTTCATCAGCTTCGATTCGCTCATCTCTACTAGAGACCTTGGTTTATAACTCTGGCAGATCACTGTGCTCCTATGCTTGAGATGTCAGCACTGTGCAATATTGTGTGATCCAGTGGGTGGGAGAAAAATTACAAACTAGAATAACAGCAAAAGGTGCGCAGAGGCAAACCTCTGCATGGTGAATAGTGATCTATTCTGTACTGCAGGTAAAATTGGGCATCACATCCCAAACCCAGGAGAACAAACAGTGTCTACAGAAACCATCTGAAGGCATTTGCACAACATCACGCTATGCGCCAGACCTCCAGCTACAGGTGTTCCATTGACCTCATGCACAGCAAGATGGGAATGGAGGTTTATCCTCTTCAGGGCCCCCCTTTTGTCTCAGACACAATGATAACTGAAAATTAGTCTGATAACCATGTGGGCAATGCCATGGATTGGCTTTTCCAAGGGAACGTCACACTGTATGGTAGCCAGACCCCACTAGTCTGCAGAATCAAGGTAATAAATATTGATGTAACGGTCGCGTACACACACACAGGGGGAAGGGAAGTGACCACTGCGCGCCACCCTCACCCCTGGCCCTGCCTACTTGCCTCGCAAGTACTAATGACAGGGGACAACTGGACGGCAATCCCTAGCTTGGAATAAGTGCAGGGACAACAGACAGACAAACAACAGAACATGAACAGACCGAGTCAATACCAGGAAAGCTACAAAGTACAAATGGAGCAAGCAGAGAATAGTCAGGAGAAGCCGGGGTCATAAATACCAGGAGAGCCGTGAAGTACCAAAGGAGTCAGCAGAGGATCGTCAGGAGGAAACAGGGGTCAGAATACCAGGAGAGCAGCAAAGTACACAAGGAGCAGGCAGAGGATCGCAGAATACCAGGAGAACAGCAAAGTACACAAAATCGCAGGTGGAACCTAAATAACAGGCACATGACTCCACACACACTACACAGCCGAGTGACGAGTGATCGGCTCGGTGCTCAGCCCTAAAACCATTCGCATGAGTGCACATAGATGCACGAGGGGCGCGCATAGTATTATCAGGAGCGCGGGAGACGCTGGACGCACTGATGATGCACGCGCGCTCCGGACGTGCCCGCCTCCTAGAGGGCGCCGTGACAGTACCCCCCTTTTACACGGGGCCACCGGACCCAAGGACTTAGGTGACGGCTTCTCGGGATGATCCTCGTGAAATTTCTTAACCAGTCTAGGGGCATGAACCTCCCTAGCTGGTACCCAAGACCTCTCCTCGGGTCCATAGCCCTTTCACTGCACCAGATACTGCAAGGAATTACGCACTCTCCTGACATCCACAATTTTAGATACCACATACTCCACAGAATCCTTAACCAGAACAGGCAAAGGCGCGGTTTGTGACGGTACAACCGGTTTGATGTATCTTTTTAGTAGGGACTTGTGAAATACATTGTGAATGTGGAACAAGTCAGGCAATTCTAACCTAAATGATACAGGATTAATCACCTCTACGATTTTGTACAGCCCTATAAAGCAAGGAGCAAACTTTCTTGAAGCAACTTTGAGTGAAAGATTTTTAGAGGACAACCACACCTTATCACCCGCCTGAAAGTTCACCCCCGTGGAACGTCTCCTATTGGCCTTGACTCTTTGAGTATTTTGAGCCTTTTCCAGGTTCGATTGAACACGAGCCCATACTGTGCACAGTTTTGAGGAGATCTCATCTGCCTCAGGATTACACGAGAGACCACAGCAGAGGAATTAACATGGTTATTCAGAGCAAACTCGGCTAACGGAAGGTATTTCACCCACAACTGTTGATCATCTGCAACATATGCCCTGAGAAATTGTCCCACCGACTGATAGAGGCGCTCAGTCTGTCCATTACTTTCAGGGTGATAAGCAGATGAAGAAGGACAGAGAAATCCGGCATCTCAAACAGAAGGCCCTCCAAAACTTGGACAAACTGCACACCCCTATCAGATACAATATTTTCTGGAATGCCATGTAAACATACAATTTGTTCCACGAACAAAGATGCTAGGGTCTTCGCACTCGGGAGTTTAGGCAGGGGAATAAAGTGAGCCATCTTGCTGAATCTATCGACCACTACCCAAACCACAGTCTTACCCTCCGCAGGTGGCAGATCAGTGATAAAATCCATCGAGATATGAGACCAGGGTCTACTAGGAATGGGTAAGGGTCGTAGGTCCCCAGCCAGGCGAGTCCTAGGGGTCTTAGACCTCGCACAAACCTCGCAGGCCAACACATAAGACTTGACGTCTCTAGTTAAAGTAGGCCACCAGAATGATCTGGAAACCAGCTCCTTAGTGCCCTCAATGCCCGGATGTCCACAAAAAACAGAGTCATGACACTCACCCAGCAGTTGGAGACAAAACTGTACGGGAACAAACAACTTATCTGTAGGAGTGGATGACGGAGCTAGGTGTTGTTCAGCCTTGATGAGAGTCGTGATGTCCTGAGACAAGGCTGCTACGAAGACCTTAGCTGGTAAAATGGTTTCAGGTGGAGTCTCTGTAGGCTGGTACGCACAGAAACTCCGAAAGAGTGTGTCGGCCTTCACGTTTCTACTTCCTGGTCTGAAAGTTATGGAAAAATTAAAGCGAGTAAAAAACAATGTCCATCTAGCCTGATGGGGATTTACCCTTTTAGCCAACTCGAGAAACATTAGGTTCTTATGATCGGTAACAACAGTAACACAATGTTTTGCCCCCTCAAGAAAATGTCTCCATTCTTCAAATGCCCATTTATTGGCCAGTAACTCCCGATTTCCTATGTCATAATTTCTCTCAGAGGGAGAAAACTTTCTTGAAAAAAAGGCACAAGGTCTCAGGTTAGTGAGGGTAGCAGGACTTGCGAGAGGACTGCTCCTGCCCTGTCCTCAGAAGCATCCACCTCCACGATAAAAGTTTTTTCCTGATCTGGCTGGGTTAGAACGGGAGCGCTACTGAAAGCCTCCTTTAGGGTTTCAAATGAATCTAAGGCCTCAGTAGACCAATTTTCCAGATCCATCCCTTTTTTAGTGAGGTCGGTCAGTGGTCTAGCGATTACCGAGAAATTCTTTATGAACTTACGGTAGTAGTTAGCGAATCCAAGGAAACGTTGTAAGGCCTTTAAGGATGATGGTCTTACCCATCCCTTAATCGCTAAAACCTTGCTAGGATCCATCTTTATGGCGTGGGGAGTCAGAACATGTCCGAGAAATATAATCTCCTGCACCCCAAAGACACATTTTTCCTGTTTAGCAGATAATTGGTTCTCTCTCAACACCTCCAACACCTGTCTAACATGAAGCACATGACTCTTAAAATCAGGGGAAAATATCAAAATGTCGTTGAGATATACAATGACAAATTTTCCCAAGAACTCCCTAAGAATATCGTTCATGAAATTTTGGAACACAGCCGGGGCATTGCTGAGTCCAAAAGGCATAACGAGATATTCAAAGTGACCAGCCGGGGGATTGAATGCTGTCTTCTACTCATCCCCCTCTTTGATTCGGATTTAATTGTATGCTCCTCTTAAATCAATCTTAGAAAACCAGGCCGCCCCTAATACCTGGTTAAATAAATCCGGAATCAATGGGAGGGAGTAAGTATTCCGGATAGTGATCTTATTTTAATTTCAGTAATCTATACAGGGTCTAAGACCACCATTCTTCTTCTTCTTAACAAAGAAAAACCCCGCCCCATAGGACAAACTGAGGGTCTAATGTGCCCCTTAAGACTCTCCTTTATGTAATCTTCCATGGCCTCACGTTCAGGTTTGGAAAGATTGTAAATACGCCCCTTAGGAAATCTTGCCCCCTTCTCCAGGACTATGGCACAATCATAAGGTCTATGGGGAGGAAGAGCTTCCGAGGACAACGACAAGAACACATCAGCATACTTCTTTATGACTGCGGGTAATACCTCAGACTCCACAGAGAACCCAACCCAGTATTCTAGACAAACACGAGCCGCACTCAGATCCCCAACTCACCAGTTCCCCTCTGGTCCAATCAATCGTAGGATTAGTGTAATTGGAGCCACGGCATCCCCAATACCACCTCGACTGGTAAGTTCTCCAGGACTAACAGGGAACATTTCTCTAAGTGGCACACTCCCACAGCTAAGGAAATCTCTGAGGTACATGACCTCACAGTACCCCCCACCAGGGGAGTGGAGTCGATGGCCATGATATGGATGGGCGTAGGTAAAACAAAAATTGGAATACCCTGTCTAGTAGCATACCCCTGGTCAATAAAGCTGGCCTGCTGAGCCTGAATCTATAAAGGCCTGACCCGACCACTTATTAGAACCCAGAGAAATGGTTATAGGAACTAAAAGCTTACTCTTAGTAATAACAGGGAGTACCTGGTCCCTTGGTGGTCTTGTCTTGGAAGCCTTATCAGAAAGGATCCTCTTTGGACACTGATTGATCCAATGGTCAGGATCTCCGCAGTAGAAACAGATCCCACGTCTGCGGCGCTGATCCCCTCTGGTCATGCCAATTTGCATAGGTTCTTCTGAGGAGACCTCAACACCACTCCTGGTACAAACCTCAGACTGGACCAGCACCTGAGAAGAGAACTGTCGTTCCTGTCGTCTTTCTCTCACACGTCGGTCGAGTCGGACTGCTAGGGTCATAGTCTCCTCAAGAGTCTCAGGGAGCTGATAACTCACTAGTAGGTCTTTTAGATTATCAGATAGGCCTGACCTGAATTGACACTTAAGAGCTGGCTCGTTCCACCCTTAGGGAACACACCACCTTCTAAATTGGGTGCTATACTCCTCCGCAGAGAGGTTACCTTGAACCAATGCTTTCAGCGCGGTTTCGGATATCAGGGCCATGTCTGGTTCATCATACAGGGTACCCAGAGCCTGAAAAAAAAACTCTACTGTGGTTAAACAACTAGCATCAGGGGGTAAAGAAAAGGCCCACTCCTGGGGATACCCCTGTAAGCGGGAAATAACAATGCCCACCCGTTGGCTTTCCGACCCGGGAGACAAGGGGCGTAAACTAAAATACAGTTTGCAGCTCTCCTTAAGGCAGTGAAACTTCCTCTGATCTCCAGAGAAGGGCTCTGGAAGCTTGATCGGTGGCTCCATACGAGGGCTCAAGTTCGGACCAGAGGCCTGAGGAGCAGCGGCGTCCAATTTCTAGCGAATGAGTCTTCTCCTCTTGCTCCTGCACCATCTGCGTCAGGTTTGACACATGCTCAGTCAGGGTCACTAGAGGATTCATGGTACAGTGGTTTGGTTGGCCTGTTATTCTGTAACGGTCGCGTACACACACACACACAGGGGGGAGGGAAGTGACCACTGCGCTCCACCCTCACCCCTGGCCCTGCCTACTTGCCTCGCAAGTCCTAATGACAGGGGACAACTGGACGGCAATCCCTAGCTTGGAATAAGTGCAGGGACAACAGACAGACAAACAACAGAACGTGAATGGACCGAGTCAATACCAGGAAAGCTACGAAGTACAAATGGAGCAAGCAGAGAATAGTCAGGAGAAGCCGGGGTCATAAATACAAGGAGAGCTGTGAAGTACCAAAGGAGTCAGCAGAGGATCGTCAGGAGAAAGCCGGGGTCAGAATACCAGGAGAGCAGCAAAGTACACAAGGAGCAGGCAGAGGATCATCAGGAATTCAGCAGGAGGTAAGTACGCCAGGAAAGACAAAATTGCAGGTGGAACCTAAATAACAGGCAATCTGTGGCCAGCAGACTGCCTGTTTAAATAGGGAGCCAGAGGAGTCATATGATGCGGCCAGCATCACATGACTCCACACAGACTCCACAGCCGAGCGCCGAGTGATCAGCTCGGTGCTCAGCCCTAAAACCATTCACATGAATGCACATAGATGCACGAGGGGCGCATGGTATTTTCAGGAGCGCGGGCGACGCTGGACGCGCTGATGATGCACGCGCGCTCCGGACGTGCCCGCCTCCTAGACGGCGCCGTGACAATTGAGTTTTGTTTGGCTATTAATCCTCAATGTATTAAAGAAAAAAATGTATTAAAATTAAAAATCTGCCCAAAAAGTTAAATTTAGAAATGTAATCTCCATTTTCCTTTAATTCTTGTGGAACACCTAAAGGGTTAACAAAGTTTGTAAAATCAGTTTTGAGTAACTTAAGGGGTATAGTTTCTACAATGGGGGTCATTTATGGGGGGGGTTTCCACTATGTAAGCCCCGCAAAGTGACTTCAGACCTTTTGGAATTTTTTTTAAAGAATTGCTTCTAAACTTCTAAGCCTTCTAACGTCCTAAAAAAATTAAATGACATTTACAAAATGATGTCAACATAAAGTAGACATATGGGAAAAGTTAAGTAATAAATATTTTTTGAGTTATTACTTTCTGTTTTAAAAGCAGAGAAATTGAAATTTAGAAAATTGTGAATTTTCAAAATTTTTGGTAAATTTGGGATTTTTTCATAAATAAAGGTGAAATAGATTGACTCAAATTTATGACTGTCATGAAGTACAATCTGTCACGAGAAAACAATCTTAGAATGGCTTGGATAAATGAAAGCGTTCCAAAGCTTTTACCACATAAAGTGACGCATGTCAGATTTGTTCATTTTGACCTGGACACTGGGGCATCAATGACCCTTGGTCATGAAAGGGTTAATATTAAAAATCATTTTGTCCTACTGCAGACAGTCTTATTGACAGTATTATATACAGTCACAGGATGGTGAAGAGAAGTAGGGCACATGGATAAGCTTCTGGGACATAGAAGGAAAATTTCTCTATAAATTTCTCAGCTTTGTTTGTCATATATGCAACAAATTACTGCATGACTAAGGGAAAAGATGGAACAAAGAATGGAAGTGCTGGTATTTTTGTGTGAATTTTTGGTGTTTAACATTCCTTTGAATGATTATCTTAAATAGATTAATTATAGGTATTATATTAATTATACAGTATATTCAGAAAGTCTTCAGACCCATTCACTTTTTTCACATTTATTTTATGTTGCAGCCTTGTGCTAAAATAAAAATAAAATCAAGTTTTTCTCTGTCATTCTGAACTCAATACCCCATAATGAGAGAGTGAAAATAGAATGTAAGAAATATTAGCTAATTAATTGTAAAGTACCCTTTACGCAGTACTTAGTTGAAGCACCTTTGGAAGCAATTACAGCCTCCAGCCTTCTTGGGTATGATGCCACAAGGTTTGCACATTTGGATTTGAGAGTTTTCTGTTATTCTTCTCTGAAGATTCTTTCAAGCTCTGTCAGGTTGAATGAGTAGATGGGTACTGTCAGTGGACTGCTATTTTAAGGTCTCTTTAGAGATGAGTTCAAGTCAGGGCTCTGGATGGGCCACTCAAGAACATTCACAGAGTTGTCCTTAAGCCACTCCTGTGTTGTCTTGGCTGTGTGCTTAGGGTCATTGACTTGTTGGAAGGTGAACCTTCAGGCCAGTCTGAGGTCAAGAGCACTCTGGGTCAGGTTTTCATTAAAGGGGTTTTCTAAGACTTTTATAGTGTTAACCCAGCTGTTGGATAGGTCATCAGTATCTGATCGGTGGTTTGACACGTGACCCCCAATGATCATCTGTTTGAGAAGGCACCAGTGCTCAAAATAACACTGTGGCCTTCTCTCAGCTTTTCCTAGGCAAAGTCATGTCACATTGATTGGTCACATGGCCTAGGCACAGCTCAGCTCCCTTCAGCCACTGTATAATGTACGGCACTGTGCTTGGTAAGCTAAGAGAAGGCCACAACGGTACTGGGAGAACCGTTGCCGGTCCCCCACTGATCAGATAATAATGACCTAACTAGAAGATAGATCATCAATATAAAGGTCTCAGAAAACAACTTTAAGAATATCTTTGTATGTTGCTCATTTCAGCTTTCCCTGAACCCTGAAAAACACCCTCCACCCCTATCCCCTTTTCTCCTGTGCTCTGTGTGGAGTTTCCCTCCCACACCGCATCCATGACATGGACTCCAGGCAAGATGTATAAGCATCTGAAAGATGATCAAGAGAAATGAGAGGCCCTCAGAGCTAAATATCAAGTGTCATAGCAAAGGGTCTGAATACGTATGTCCATGAAAAATTTTTGTTTTTCCTTTTTAATAAATTTGCAAAATAATTAAAAATTCTGTTTTCAATTTCTCATTATGGGGCATTAAATGCAGATTGATGGGAGAAAACATGAACTTTTTTCATTACAGGACAGGGCCGCAACATAGTAAAATGTGAAAAAAATGAAAGGTTCTGAAGAATATCTGAATGCATTGTAATCATATAAAATATTGTTGTGTTTGTCTTTTTTGCAATTCAAACTATTTTAAATAAACAGAAAAGAAAACCAACACTTAATTGGAGCATAGTTGAATATCTAATGCTCTACTGTATATACTATAGGACATTTCCATTTCAATATATGGCAATCAGCTATGAAGCTGTTCATTATCAGGAATCCAGTGTTTGCATTTGTAGGGGAATAGTGCCATCTCTCAGGCAAATTCATACCTGAGGCAATGAAAAAAACTGTAATAATGACAGGACTATAAGAAATCTAGCTGACAGGTAGGACACGAGTACCAGTTTCGAAAAAGAATATGTATAACAGTGTGTGAAAATTTCATACAGTTATATAAAGATGATGAAAAATGAGAAATTAACAAATATAAAGTGAGTTATTTTTTTAAATTGTAGTATGTTAATTGGAGTATATCAATGGTATAAGCAATGTAAAAGGCAATTGTGTGCATTTTTAAATATTGAAAACTTACTATATATAACAAAATTACCACCTGGGAAAAAAGGCTTTTAACTGATAGAAACACATCTACACCACCTATACTTACTTGATTCCTGCCATTTCAGAGATTCATGGGGCTCTTCATACAGTTCTTGCTTTATTTTAAAAAATTCAAGCCCTGTGCCCCAGTTGTTAATAAGCAGGAAAGGGGTAGAAGAGGATACTTGACCACCTAGAGCTCCACCTTTCAAAAGAAGGGGTGGAGATACTTTTTTTTCAAGTACTTAGAGAAGCAGGAACAGGCAGACAAATAAATCCCTACTATAGTTATGTTGGTTTAAGCAGAGAATCACTCTGTTAGATCTATTGTCTTTGAAAGAATGACAGCTACAGAGGAATTAGCAGGATACCATGTGGCTTTTGGCAGCAGATCCTGGCAGATGGCAAGAAGAGGACTAGCAAGGCACTGCTAGCAAAGAACTGGCAGCGAGCGCTTGCATTGGTGTGTGGATTCACAGAGATGTTCCAGTAGATGATCAGGAATTCATGAGGTGAGCGGGCATAGAATTAGACGGTGGAGGTCCTCACAATCTCAGCAGCCAGCAAGAAGCAGAAGGACAGAAGATTCCATGGAATTAAATCTCAACAGCATCTTTAAAATGATGTTTTGCTCAATTGAGTATAATGCTTAGAGGCATGATGAGTTCAGGATGCTGTAAGATAATCAATTCTTCAAGGGATCACTCAGAACTGCATACAGGCTTGTGGATTGCTAGCTATGGCCCTGTAGTTCTGAAATTTACTGAAAATATATGTATAGAATTTCCAATGAGCGCCTTTCTTCTCAGACTGATGGAAGCACTTATCAACTAGTGAGTGCTTCCATCATCCATTTGAGTGGGGAGAGAAAAATTGCCCACCTGTAAAGAAGGTTCTTCTGGTCCAACTGCAATGTCTGCAACATCCTGATTCTGGTTGGCATCAGGACTCAGTGCAGTGCTGCCCTACCAAAAGAGGACCACATGTTCAGATCTAATCAGACTTGAAGCCAAAAAAAGCTAATTTTGCAAACATTTATTTTCAGACAAAAATACATGCATGCGAGTAAGCAAAGTGCCTCCAAATGTCACCTTCCTAAGCTGGTGAGATGGTCCATCAGTAAAGCACAAGGTGTAGTGTGTAGTAAAACTGATCCATACAAAATGTTCCTTATGTCACGTTTTTGCATGTCCCTTTCTAAACCTTTACTGCAATATCAGAGCCAAATGAGCCACTGATCATCTTGCACTTTCCTTAAAAATCCTTCCCACACCCACATAAATTTCCAACTCAGCTGAAATTTCCTCATTTTCTAAAAAGCATTATAGCGCCGCAGCAATGAGCTCCTGTAACATCCCATATTCATGTGAGCAATATGACAAATGGCACTATTTCCTTATTAATGTAGCATACCACCGAAAGCTGTAGAAACTTAAAGCAAGTGACAATGACTTAAAAAACAGTCTTGAATATCCATAGGGAGATCTAGTTACCGAGTCTTACTATAACGATGAAGCAGAGAGAACTTCTCTGTCCCATTATTCACTGGCAGATAGACATTTTCCACTTTTCAAGTAAAGTGCATCTGACATTATAGACTATAAAATATACCATAAAATAAATTGAATGCCAGCAAACTCTTAGCTGAATCCGATCCTGATCTTTGGGCGCGATTGCTAGACAACATAAATAATGTGATATATGCAGGTTATAGAAAATATTAAAACCAACCTGCAGTAAAACTTTTCAAGACTCCAAACCTTCTGTCTTTGGAATTAACTTTCTTTGGAGAACAATTGTTATTTAAATTCAAGCTGCCTGCGGTAGAAGATGGCACCACAGTTATGCGCTGATATAAAATTTAGGATGTCATTACCTCAGGAGGAAATAACTCCAACTGCTTTGTCATGACAGTTATAGACCTCAGATACCAAAGTATTGTCTGAATCCTTTTGTGCAGGCAAGGCACTCAAGATGGCTTGCAAGAAAAATAATACCATTGTTGTCATTGTGACCCGTTATATAGAGCACCATCATCTGCTGTAGTGCAGTACAATAAGCTGCAGTACAAAATAGGGGGAGGAAAGAAGGATACAAAGAGAAATACAACAGTGAACACAAAGAAAGTTTGAAACATGGCAGTAACAAAATGCTGTAGGACTGAGTCTGAGGACTTTTACACATGCAAAAGCTAAAAAACATTAAAGATAGAGTCGACAAGTGGTTAAATTTGTAGACTTGAAGGATAGATGTGTGCTTTATCATGGAAGCCAATTCCAGAGGAAGGGAGAAGAACTAGAGAAGACCTCAAGGCTGAATGACAGGAGACTATGCATATAAGGTAGATGTAACTCACTTTTCATATATGACACCAGTACTATGCTTGCCACTGCTTAGCTTCCTGGCCTGTGGTATCTCGGGGAGTACATCCATCATGCCTCTAGGGGGTGATAACACTCTCCTCATGTTATACGTTTAAAGGGGTTTTCTGAGAGTAGAATATTGATGATTTATCCTCAGAATAGGTTATCAATATCTGATCAGTAGTGGTCTGACTCCTGGCACCCCTACTGATCAAATGTTTGAAGAGGCTGTAGCACACCAGTGAGCGCTGTGACCTTTTCCTAGGCCAGTGATGTCCTCTTCATTGGTCGCATGGCCTATGTGAAGCTAAGTGCAAATCAAGAGATGGGGCCTGGACTGCAATACCAAGCACAAACGCTATACAATGTACAACACTGTGCTTGGTATGCTGTGAGGAGGCTACTGATCAAATATTGATGACCTATATTGAGGATGCACCATCAGTATTGCACTCTCAGAAAACCCCTTTAATGTACACCACACGGTATTATCATACAGTCCTGTTTAAAAGTTTAAGACCTCTTGAAAAATGGCAAAAAAAATCATATTTAGCATGGCTGGATCTTAACAAGGTTCCAAGTAGAGCTTCAACATGCAACAATAAGAAATGGGAGTGAGACAAAACATTTTTTGAGCATTCAATTTAATGAAAACAACGAATAAACTGAAACAGGCTGTTTTTCAGCTGATCAAAAGTTTAGAACCACACCCCCAAAAAAAAAACAACTAAACACCCCCAAAACAGAAATCCAACTTCCAAACCTGAACTCAGTAATGAGTAGCTCTGCCATTATTGTTTATCAATTCAAAAATTTGTTTCGGCATGCTTGATGCAAGCGTTTCCATGAGGTGAGCGGGAACATTTCTCCAAGTGGTGAAGATGGCCACACGAAGGCCATTTACTGTCTGGAACTGTTGTCCGTTTTTGTAAACTTCCCTTGCCATCCATCCCAAAAGGTTCTCAATTGGATTTAGATCAGGGGAACACGCAGAATGGGGAAAAAGAGTGATGTTATTCTCCTGGAAGAAGTCCCTTGTCCTGCGGGCATTGTGTACTGTAGCGTTGTCCTGTTGAAAAACCTAGTCATTACCACACTTGCACTTCCTGAAGCTCCATTGTTCCACTGAAAGAAAAAGCACCCCAGACCATTATGGCGCCCCTCCACTGTGGCGCGTAGAAAACATCTCAGGTGGGATCTGCTTGTCATGCCAGTAACGTTGGAAACCATCAGAACCATCAAGGTTACATTTTTTCTCAACTTTATTCCACCTTTGAATGTCCCATGTTTGGTGCTCTCTTGCAAAGTCCAAACGAGCATTTCTGTGGCATTCAAGGAGACGAGGTCTTTGAAGACGTTTTTGTTTTTAAAACCCTTCAGTCTCAGATGACATCTGATAGTTATGGGGCTGCAGTCAGCACCAGTAAGGGCCTCAATTTGGGTCGAGGATCGTCCAGTGTCTTGACGGACAGCCAATTGGATCCTCCGGCACAGTGCTGATGACATTTTTTTGGTCTTCCACTTGACTTTTTTGTACCATAACCCTCAGGATCATTTAAGAATTTACTAAATTCCAAATGACTGCCTTACTGCGTCCCACCTCAGCAGCGATGGCGCGCTGTGAAAGACCCTGCTTATGCAGTTCAACAACCCAACCACGTTAAAAAAGGGAGAGTTTATTTGCCTTTGGCATCACAACGTGTGACTACCTGACAGAAAATGACACAGATTTGGCCTTTTAAAGGCATGTGGTCCTAAACTTTTGATCAGCTGAAAAACAGCCTGTTTCAGTTTATTCGTTGTTTTCATTAAATTGAATGCTCAAAAAATGTTTTGTCTTCTTATTATCTTCTTGTTGCATGTTGAAGCTCTACTTGGAACCTTGTTAAGATCCAGTCATGCTAAATATGATTTTTTTGCCGTTTTTCAAGTGGTCTTAAACTTTTGATCAGGACTGTAGCTTTTAGCTTTTTTTTTTATGTACTATATTTTTCGCCCCATAAAAGGCAGTTTTCTTTTTTTTTAGGACTGCAAGAGGCGGCAATTTAACCTCCAACTCTGTACTCTTGCACAGCTTGCACACACTGCAATGTACAATAATTCCTTCACATACAAGTGTGCAGGAAGGGTAAAGGACCTTTGGAGATCACATGCAGGCGTGCACCTAGCCTTTCTGCTGCTTGAGGCGAAAACTTAAATTGGCGCCCATCCCTGCCCAATGCCAATTTCTTAACCTAACTACTTCCCTTCAGCCCATGGCCCTTTGGCTGCCCCCCCTCTTGCCCCTACCTGGTGCTGCCTGAGGCAATTGCCTCACCTGGCCTCATTGGTAGTGTACCCCCGATCACATGTGCAGGTCACATGACCAATAATCTCAAAGGTCCTTAAACACTTCACAGAGGAGAGCATCGAGAAGCAGCAGCGTTAGTATATACAGTAAATGTATGTGTGTGTGTGTCTGTCTCATTTTGTGCATCTGTCTGTGTGTGTCTGAGTTTGTGCATCTGTCTGTGTATATCTGCCTGTGTGTAAGTAGTACTATCTGCTATTATCCTGTATATACCTATACTGCCCCACATGTACTATATACTATGCAGTGCTGCTATATACAGAATATACATGTGTATATATATATATATATATATATATATATATACTTTTTTCATCAGTATCTACTCTTAATTCTGTGTATATGAACACTACACATTACCACTTCTCTAGTCCTGTATGCTATGTGTAATTCTAGGTATATGCTTTTATTCTTTATATATGGATATAAATTTAAAGTGGGGAGAGAGAGACTAGTACACAAATGTGTATTTTTCAACAATATATATGCATTGTTCAAGTGGTACTCTATCTCATTATGGAGACCCCATACTATGCCGCATACGCAGTATTGGAGGCCAGATTATGCCCCTACTATGCCAAGTACATGTGTGCAGTGTTCTAGGCCAGGCATCAATTATATGCCATCAAAATTTGAGATGAGACAACCCCTTTAAAGAGGCTGTTTGGCCTGTGAGCTGACAACCACAATGGTGGTATCCTATGCTAAAAAAAACTGTCAGGAGTCCTGCTGTTCCTGATCTACTACCCTTTGCCTCAGCAGTCATATGTGCTAGAATGACACACCACTGCTAGACTGACCACATGCAGCTGGTAATGGGGCAGTGGCAAAGGAATAAAGAGACTGTGGACAAGTGAGTTTTTTTATTCTTTCAAATTGGGCAAAGGTTATAACCATAGAAACTGTCGACTCCTGGGGTTTAAAATCACTTTAAGCAAAAATGGTATGATATGGACATTGTAAAACTTTAACATTTTGGGGTTGGGGGCTTGGGGTGGAGGTGCCATTTGATTTTTTGCCTTAGGCAATGGAAATGTTAGGTGCACCCCTGCATGTTGGTTGTGGTAGAGTGATAAAACTGCAGAGATTTATGTTCTTTATATTCTCTTATATGCTTTCAATACTTTGCTGGATTTTACTTTGCTTAGGGTACTTTCACACTGGCGTTGTTCGGATCCAGCAGGCAGTTCCGACAACGGAACTGCCTGCAGATCCGACAACGGAACTGCCTGCAGATCCGGCAAACCACATGCAAACGGAAATATGTTTTTTCCATATCCGTTAATCGGATCCTGTGATACACCAGATCCATCTTATCTAGTATCATCCGGAATAACGGAACTGGTATTTACATTTTTCCAAAGATCAAAAGCAAAATTAGCTTTACCTTTGTCCCGGCGTATGTGCAGACCGTAAAACCAGATCCGGCAACGCTGCAATTTCTGGGACACTTGGTACCGGATCTGGCATTAATACATCTCTATGGAAATGAATGCCGGATCCAGCAAGTGCGGTAGTGTTCCAGGCCGCAAGCTGGGGTATTTTGTCCTGTCAAATACTGTAAAAGGGACGGAACGGAATGCATCCTGATGTATACTGAATGGTTGCTTTCCATTCTGAATGCATTAGGACAAAACTGATGCATTTATTTCCAGTATTGAGACGCTTTACCGGATTTCAATACCGGAAAAGAATAACGCTAGTGTGAAAGTACCCTTATTTGCAGGTTTAGCTTCATATTAAATGTGGTTGGGGGTTTAATGGTTCACTCTAATATTGTGTACCAATGGTTGCTGAATGAGCTGACTTACAATACAAGGCTGCCCCTGGTTTTAATATTGATTCTGGCAAATTTACTACTTTAATTTTAAAGTTACTTTAACTCTATATCTCTTTGTCTTACGTTACATGTCATCAGCCAACTCTACAGTGTTCAAGTTAATAGCACTTTGTTCTTTCGCCTGAAATTTATTTTTACAGAAGCACAGTTAAAGGCATGGACAGTGAGGCCACATTACAAAAGATATGTTAATTAGGTATTAAGTAGCAGTGTGTCCTTGGCAGAAGATATTTGCAGGCAAAGTGCAATATACACAACTTTTAAAAGTCGAATATGCCGGGGAATTCTTATGTATTGGTTAATTTAAAAAAATAATCCAAATACACTGCCTTTTTTTTTTTTTTACATTACATGCACAAACCCTAATGTATTTAATTGGGATTTTATTTTATAGACCAACACAATTCAGCAAATGTGTGTAAAATTAAAAGAAAATGATACATGTTTTTCAAAATTTTTAATATATAAAAATCTGGAAAGTATGACAGGCCTTTGTATTCAGTGCCCTGTACTATGAATAAAGTCATAAATAAAATCCCGTGTAAACAAATGCCTTCAGAAGTCACCTCATTAGTAAATAGAGTCCACCAATGTGTAATTTATTCTCAGTATAACTGCAGCTGTTCTGTGAAGGCCTCAAACAACATCAGAAAAACCAAGGAACACACCAGACAGTTCAAGGATAAAGTTGTGCAGAAGTATCAAACAGGGTTTGGTTATATCCAAAAATTCAAGCTCTGAACGTCTCATGGAGCACTGTTTAATCTATCACAACTTAAACATACCAAAACGTGGCCATCCACCTAAACTGACAGCGCCAGGCAAGGAAAGCCCTAATTAGAGAAGCAGCCAAGAGGCCCATAGTCACTCTGGAGGAGCTGTAGAGATCAGGTGGGAGAATTTATCCACAGGAGAACTATTAGTTGTGTACTCCACAAATCTGCCTTTGTGGAAGAGTCGCAAGAAGAAGTCTTGTTTGCAATTTGCTATAAGCCATGTAGGGGACACAGCAAACATATGGAAGAAGGTGCTCTGGTCAGAAGAGACCATAGTTGAACTTTTTGGCCTAAAGCAAAATGCTTTATGTGTTGGAAAACTAGCACTGCACATCACTCTGAACATACCATCCCCATGGGGAAACATGGTGGTTGCAGCATCATGCTGTGGGGTTACTTTTCTTCAGCAGGGACAGGGAAGATGGATGAAACTGCAGTAAATACCGGGCAATCCTGGAGAAAAAACAGGTACAGGCTGCAAAAGACTTGAGACTGGGGCAGAGGTTCTTCTTCCAGAAGGAAAACGGCCTTAAACATACAGTCTGAGCTACAATAGAATGGTTTAAATCAAAGCGTATTTGGGGGAGGAGCTTGGCAGCAGAGCGAGACGCACATGTTTGTGTGAGCTCTGCTTCTGGCTACGGGCATACAAGCTTTTTAGGCCACAAACAGAGCCCAGAGATGGGGAAAATCAGCAGAGATAAGGCCAGAGACACACCAGGCACGCGTGGGACTCACCCTAGGCATCAAGCTGACATCTGATCCTACCCGGATTTATGAAGAGAATTTTCAAGGCTTACCCGATATCCGACGTTCATTAGACTCATGGGAAATACCATTCACATCCTGGTTCGGCAGACGTTCCTTAATTAAAACCATTATATTACCAAAGGTTCTGTATTACCTCCAAACTCTCCCTATTCATCTGCCACGTCCTTTTTTCACTAAATTAGAGTCAATTCTCTCTATGTTTTTATGGAATAGGAAGAAACCTAGACTTACTAAACAGCACACTACCTTACCCGTCAGTCAAGGGGGTACCAGACTTTTATGGATACTATTTAGCGGTTCATGGGATGTTTAGAGTGGCTACGCTACCAGGGAGATAGACTTGATATTCAATCTGAGTTTGCTACTAGTCACTCCACATTGCGACCATTACTTTTACATGGAAAATATGTCACCGGAGCATCTATTCGAAACCCCATTGCTAAAAACACGATCCAATTATGGAAACAAAAACTGATTACTCCCTTTATCACTACTACAATCTCCTCTTTGACTCAACTCAGAGATATTCTACACAATGCACCCCTGCAATTTATACAAACAATCCCTGAGAAGGTGAAGACACGTATGGTCCACTGAGCAGCGAGTGGGATAAAGGGAACAATATATCCTCTTTGTCATTTTTGCTGAAATTATATATAAGGGACTATCTAAAACCAATTACACCAATAAATAAAACAGACCCGACAAGGCTTGAAAAAATGGTTCTCCAGAGGCATGAACCTGTTAAAAAGATCTCTGCACTTTACTCTATGATACTTACACATACAAGCCCAAAAATCAATCCGTATATAGTAAGATGAGAATCGGATTTACATTTAGATCGGAATCAAAACTTCCTACATAGATGTCTCTCACTTACCCCGAAAATCTCGACTTGTGTGAGATTACAAGAAAATTACTTTAAAATACTAACCAGGTGGTATTACATGCCAGATGTTCTGCCTAAAATGCACCCTGAGGTCAGTGAAATATGGTGGAGATGCAACAGGGAAATAGGCACTTTCTTTCACATCTGGTGGCAGTGTGATATAATTAAAAAATATTGGGAACAAGATATGTTCAGCCGTCACGGAGGTCTGTAAGATTAGGGTACAGCCCTCTCCACAGATTTGTCTACTGAATATATTAGCCCAGTTAAGGTGCTCAGCTCTCACCAAACGTCTCATTACACACCTCTTAGCAGCTGCTCGTCTTTTAGTTGCTAAGTGGCGGAAAAATTCCCCTCCTTCAATGGAACAATGGGAACTCAGATGTGACAATATTATATAGGATGGAACAAATTGCAGGATGGGAGAATAGATCTACCCCTGTGTTCCAAAAAGTATGGGCCTTTGGGTAGTTTATAGAGGTTCTCACTCCACACAGTGAATTTCTTTCTCTCCTCCTTCTCAGGACTTAAGAGGCTGAATAAACTACTACTAGTAGGATGTTGAAACGCGTGTTGCAACTCCCCCCCCCTTATCTCTTCCCTCCCTTATTCCTCATTATCCCCACTATTGTGTTATGATAACACTTTTACACTGTTACGTACTTGCATTTTGAGGCATCTCAGAATAAAAAATTGTTTGAACATAAATCAAAGCATATTTATGTGTTAGAATGGACCAGTCAAAGACCAGACCTAAATTCCATTGAAAATCTGTGGCAAGACTTTAAAATTACTGTTCACAGATGCTTTCCATCCAATGTGGCTGAGCTTGAGCTATTTTGCAAAGAAGAATGTGCAAAAATTCTGCCTCTAGATGTGCAAAGCTGGCAGAGGCATACCCCAAAAACCATATATCATTTCCTTTTCACTTCACACATACTTGACACTTTGTGTTGGTCTATAACATAAAATCCCCCAAAAATACATTTATGTTTGTGGGTGTAATGTGGAAAAGTTTAAGGGGTATGAATACTTTTTCAAGGCACTGTAGTATTTGTCCTACCCAACACTAGAGAATGGTAGAAGAATTCTTAAATACCCAAGCCAAAGCCCATACCAAAATTTCATCAGGATGCGGTGAGGGATTTGAAAAGAGTTGTGCGTGCAGGAAATGTCTCAAAAACTAGCTAAAAAACGATTCTTCCTGGAATAGTGGTAAAATATTTCTCCCAGTCAATGTGCATTGGAGGATCTTAAATTTTTATCTGACATTTACATATAATAGTACCAGCTTTTTTACGTACACAGTTGTATCGGCCCAGTCCTGCCTTACTTTAATTCTAATGTTATTTGGTTAGATGCTTAAAGATGCCTTTTTTGTGGTTAGCTTTCATTAAAAATGTTCAACCGATTGTTTTCTGATGCCTTCAAGTCTTCACATAAATTCAGGCTGCTCAGTCCCATTCAGATTGAAATCTGTCAGGCTAGCTACCTACCGTAACTGCTCACTCGTTAGCTTATCTCTAGTCCTTTCTTTTAGGTTCTTCGGCAGGTATTTCATTCTCCTGTTCTGGTCTAGGAAAGAAAATGAAAGCACTGTATCTTTGATATACGGAACACAAAAAGTGCCTAACAGACCCTATTACATAGACGGGAGTCCATCCAGTTTGCATTATGATGTCTGTCATTCATTCTGATAACAATATTTTGTCCTGCATTTTTGCTGAAACCTATCATGAAGGCCTCAAATGTAACCTTTGCCACAAATAATATATATATTTTTTTTATCATCAACAATAGATGCAAATCAATAAAAAAAAAAACAATCAATATAAGGGTGTCCATCTTGAATGAAAGCAAAATCTGTAGTCACTCACCTACAGTAGCATGCGTCCGTTATAATATTGATGCCTTCTTACGTGGAACCTTTTGGCCGCATCAGCACCAGGTTAGTGGTGCAACTGCAAACCCTGCACCACCTATAGCTAAGGCAATTAAACACAGCATAGTGTTGGAAGTCTAATATTTTATTGTTGACTGATTACAGGTCTTTACAGCAGTATGGAATTGGGCAAAAAATACCCTAGCAAATGTTCCATAAAGCAATGGCTGAGACTAAATCTTATCTGCTAAACAGACAATAGACACTGCTGTTTTATTTGGGAAATCACAAATCACCATGCCTGGGAAACAAATATAGGTCTAGGTCTATATGCCTCCTGAGGAGCACACCTATAAACACATGATTTATGATGCTTCCAGACCTGGGGGCACCATGGCCTGTGGTGACCTGTTCTGCAAGTCTTTTTGAGCTTTAGAGGAAATACAACTTTGGACTCAAGGATGCCACCTACAGGAAAATATTAACCTCTGCAAGCATGTCTACAAACTATAATGGGTTTTGCTGATTGGCTAAGACAGTATCTGAGAGGTGTTTCAGGGATTGGCACTGTATGGTCTATGTGTGTATATATGTATGGCTAGTATACAAGCTGGTTAGGCACCTCCTTCCCTACCCCTTCCCTTATGTTCCATTTGTTCCCTCTGTTTTAGTCAGTTAACCTTAAATGTATAATTCCCTGCACCATTAATAAATCCCCTTTTAAAAATCCAGTAGCTAATTTTGTTTATTTTCAATTAACTGGCACCCCAAAATTCAGCAGTTTCTACACATAGGTGAAGATTTATCATCCAACTATGCTACTTTTTCAGGATAGTGACTTTTTAAACCCTATTTCACCTAAATCTAGGCACAAATAGTGTTTTATTACAGCCTTGTTACTTTTCAAAAAGGCAGCATGATTTAGTATGGATGAGGCCATCGGCATAGATTTTGATCTAAGTGTACAGATTGCCAGAGGATGCGCTTAATTTATGATGAGACCTTTCACACACCTAGTGTGTATGATGGACCACAGCTATTTGGTTCATTTCATGTCACTTGTTGCTTTGTATCCTTTTCTGTCAATATACATTTCACAAATTGCGGTTCTCTTGCAGGTTGCAGCATTTTTTATTTTATTTTTTCACTCAAATACTCTTCTCTATTTTGATGCATGGAAAGTTCATGTAGGCTGGGTTGCATGCTCTGATTCTGTGAAGATCTTATAATGAAAATGGATGATTAATCAGAAAGTGTTTACAGGTTTAATAGGATGTGAGTGTTTGCATTATAACATAATTGGAGGTGACAATGGGAGTCCACTCACTTTCATATGTGTATATATATATATATATATATATATATATATATAAAGCACAGACCAAAAGTTTGGACACACCTTCTCATTCATAGAGTTTTCTTTATTTTCATGACTATGAAAATTGTAGATTCAGACTGAAGGCATCAAAACTATGAATTAACACATGAGGAATTATATACTTATAAAAAAAGTATGAAACAACAGAAAATATGTCATATTCTAGGTTTTTCAACCACCTTTTGCTTTGATTACTGCTTTGCACACTCTTGGCATTCTCTTGATGAGCTTCAAGAGGTAGTCACCTGAAATGGTCTTCCAACAGTCTTGAAGGAGTTCCCAGAGATGCTTAGCACTTGTTGGCCCTTTTGCCTTCACTCTGCGGTCCAGCTCACCCCAAACCATCTCAATTGGGTTCAGGTCTGGTGACTGTGGAAGCCAGGTCATCTGGTGCAGCACCCCATCACTCTCCTTCATGGTAAAATAGCCCTTACACAGCCTGGAGGTGTGTTTGGGGTCATTGTCCTGTTGAAAAATAAATGATGGTCCAAATAAACGCAAACCGGATGGAATAGCATGCCGCTGCAAGTTGCTGTGGTAGCCATGCTGGTTCAGTATGCCTTCAATTTTGAATAAATCCAACAGTGTCACCAGCAAAGCACCCCCACATCATCACACCTCCTCCTCCATGCTTCACGGTGGGAACCAGGCATGTAGAATCCATCCGTTCACCTTTTCTGCGTCACACAAAGAAACGGTGGTTGGAACCAAAGATCTCAAATTTGGACTCATCAGACCAAAGCACAGATTTCCACTGGTCTAATGTCCATTCCTTGTGTTCTTTAGCCCAAACAAGTCTCTTCTGCTTGTTGCCTGTCCTTAGCAGTGGTTTCCTAGCAGATATTCTACCATGAAGGCCTGATTCACACAGTCTCCTCTCAGCAGTTGTTCTAGAGATGTGTCTGCTGCTAGAACTCTGTGTGGCATTGACCTGGTCTCTAATCTGAGCTGCTGTTAACCTGCGATTTCTGAGGCTGGTGACTCGGTTGAACTTATCCTCTGCAGCAGAGGTGACTCTTGGTCTTCCATTCCTGGGGTGGTCCTCATGTGAGCCAGTTTCTTCGTAGTGCTAGATGGTTTTTGTGACTGCACTTGGGGACACTTTCAAAGTTTTCCCAATTTTTTGGACTGACTGACTTTCATTTCTTAAAGTAATGATGGCCACTCGTTTTTCTTTACTTAGCTGCTTTTTTCTTGCCATAATACAAATTCTAACAGTCTATTCAGTAGGACTATCAGCTGTGTATCCACCTGACTTCTCCACAATGCAACTGATGGTCCCCACCCCATTTATAAGGCAAGAAATCCCACTTATTAAACCTGACAGGGCACACCTGCGAAGTGAAATCCATTTCAGGTGTCTACCTCTTGAAGCTCATCAAGAGAATGCCAAGAGTGTGCAAAGCAGTAATCAAAGCAAAAGGTGGCTACTTTGAAGAACCTAGAATATGACATATTTTTGGTTGTTTCATACTTTTTTGATAAGTATACAATTCCACATGTGTTAATTCATAGTTTTGATACCTTCAGTGTGAATCTACAATTTTCATAGTCATGAAAATAAAGAAAACTCTATGAATGAGAAGGTGTGTCCAAACTTTTGGTTTATACTGTGTGTATATATATATATATATATATATATATATATGCACACACACACACACATATACACAGTCAGGTCCATAAATATTGGGACATCAACACAATTCTAACATTTATGGCTCTATACACCACCACAATGGATTTAAAATGAAACATTTGAGGGTATTTACATCCAAATCAGGAAAACGGTGTCGGAATTACAACATGTGCCTCCCACTTGTTAAGGAACCAAAGGTAATGGGACAATTGGCTTCTCAGCTGTTCCATGGTCAGGTGTGTGTTACCCCCTCCTTATCCCAATTACAATGAGCAGATAAAAGGTCCAGAGTTCATTTCAAGTGTGCTATTTGCATTTGGAATTTGTTGCTGTCAACTCTAAAGATGAGATCCAAAGATCTGTCACTATCAATGAAGCAAGACATCATTAGGCTGAAAAAACAAAACAAACCCATCAGAGAGATAGCAAAAACATTAGGCATGGCAAAACAACTGTTTGGAACATTCTTAAAAAGAAGGAATGCATCGCTGAGCTCAGCAATACCAAAAGACCCGGAAGACCATGGAAAACAACTGTAGTGGATGACCAAAGAATTCTTTCCCCGGTGAAGAAAACACCCTTCACAACAGTTGGCCAGATCAAGAACACTCTCCAGGAGGTAGGTGAATGTGGGTCAAAGTCAACAATCAAGAGAAGACTTCACCAGAGTGAATACAGAGGGTTCACCGCAAGATGTAAACCATTGGTGAGTTTAAAAAACAGGAAGGCCAGATTAGAGTTTGCCAAACAACAATTTAAAAAAGCCTTCACAGTTCTGGAACAACATCCTATGGACAGATGAGACCAAGATCAACTTGTACCAGAGTGATGGGAAGAGAAGAGTATGGAGAAGCAAAGGAACTGCTCATGATCCTAAGCATACCACCTCATCAGTGAAGAATGGTGGTGGTAGTGTTATGGCATGGGCATGTATGGCTGCCAATGGAACTAGTTCTTTTGTATTTATTGATGATGTGACTGCTGACAAAAGCAGCAGGATGAATTCTGAAGTGTTTTGGGCAATATTATCTGCTCATATTCAGCCAAATGCTTCAGAACTCATTGGACGGCGCTTCACAGTGCAGATGGACAATGACCCAAAGCATACTGCAAAAGCAACCAAAGAGTTTTTTAAGGGAAAGAAGTGGAATGCTATGCAATTGCCAAGTCAATCACCTGGCCTGAATCCGATTGAGCATGTATTTCACTTGCTGAAGGCAAAACTGAAGGGAAAATGCCCCAAGAACAAGCAGTAACTGAAGACATTTGCAGTAGAGGCCTGGCAGAGCATCACTAGGGATGAAACCATATGGTGATGTCTATGCATTCCAGACTTCAGATTGTACTTGACTGCAAAGGATTTGCAACCAAGTATTAAAAAGTGAAAGTTTGATTTATGATAATTATTCAGTCCCATTACTTTTGGTTCATTAACAAGTGGGAGGCACATATGCAAACTGTTGTAATTCCTACACGGTTTACCTGGTTTGGATGTAAATACCCTCAAATTAAAGCCGACAGTCTACAGTAAAAGCACATCTTGTTTGCTTCATTTCAAATCCATTGTAGTGCTGTATAGAGCCAAAAATTTTAGAATTGTGTTGCTGTCCCAATATTTATGGACCTGGCTGTGTGTGTGTGTGTGTGTGTATGTATGTATATATATATATATATATATATATATATATATATACAGTACAGACCAAAAGTTTGGACACACCTTCTCATTCAAAGAGTTTTCTTTATTTTCATGACTATAAAAATTGTAGATTCACACTAAAGGCATCAAAATTATAAATTAACACATATGGAATTATATACATAACAAAAAAGTGTGAAACAACTGAAAATATGTCATATTCTAGGTCCTTCAAAGTAGCCACCTTTTGCTTTGATTACTGCTTTGCTTCAAGAGGTAGTCACCTGAAATGGTTTTCACTTCACAGGTGTGCCCTGTCAGGTTTAATAAGTGGGATTTCTTGCCTTATAAATGGGGTTGGGACCGTCAGTTGCGTTGTGGAGGAGTCAGGTGGATACACAGCTGATAGTCCTACTGAATAGACTGTTAGAATTTGTATTATGGCAAGAAAAAAAACAGCTAAATAAAGAAAAACGAGTGGTCATCATTACTTTAAGAAATGAAGGTCAGTGAGTCCGAAAAATTGGGAAAACTTTGAAAGTGTCCCCCATTAGACCAGTGGAAATCTGTGCTTTGGTCTGATGAGTCCAAATTTGAGATCTTTGGTTCCAACCACCGTGTCTTTGTGCGACGCAGAAAAGGTGAATGGATGGACTCTACATGCCTGGTTCCTACCGTGAAGCATGGAGGAGGAGGTGTGATGGTGTGGGGGTGCTTTGCTGGTGACACTGTTGGGGATTTATTCAAAATTGAAGGCATACTGAACCAGCATGGCTACCACAGCATCTTGCAGCGGCATGCTATTCCATCCGGTTTGCATTTAGTTGGACCATCATTTATTTTTCAACAGGACAGGACAAAGTGCTAAGCATCTCTGGGAACTCCTTCAAGACTGTTGGAAGACCATTTCAGGTGACTACCTCTTGAAGCTCATCAAGAGAATGCCAAGAGTGTGCAAAGCAGTAATCAAAGCAAAAGGTGGCTACTTTGAAAAACCTAGAATATGACATATTTTCAGTTGTTTCACACTTTTTTGTTATGTATATAATTCCATATGTGTTAATTCATAGTTTTGATGCCTTCAGTGTGAATCTACAATTTTCATAGTCATGAAAATAAAGAAAACTCTTTAATTGAGAAGGTGTGTCCAAACTTTTGGTCTGTACTGTATATATATATATATATATATATATATATCATATATACTAGAACTATATACAGAAACAACAATATTATATATACAGTGGTGCTTGAAAGTTTGTGAACCATTTAGAAGTTTCTGTTATTTTTCTGCAAAAAATTGACTTAAACTTTAATTTGACCTAATCAGATTTTCACACAAGTCATAAAAGTAGATAAAGATAACCAGATCTGAGAAACAGAAGAGTCAAAAATATTAGACTTGGTCATTTATTTGTTGAGTAAATTATCCAATATCACATGTCTGAGAGGCAAAAATATGTGTACCATTGCTTTTAGTATCTGGTCTTTGCAGCAAAAAATGCAACTAAACTGTAACAGTGGCTGCTGTGCACCACTGTCCCCCTGCTTACTGCTGCGGTCCCGGGTGCCGTGTTTAGTAATGATCTGCTGCCAGTTCTTTCCCATTCACCACTGCATTCCTGGGCTCTGTCCTTGTGAGTACTGTTTGTTCCGGGATGCTACACAGTTTCCTTTCAGCCCTTGCCACAGCATGCCTGCTGCTTGTTTCCTGCAGCACTTCCTTAAGGGTCGGCGCAGGTCACTTCCTGTGCTTTTTGGGTTAGATCATGTGACCTTGCTGATCAATCCAAGCCCTCCTGCATGTATATAAGTGGCTCAGCTCTATTCCCAGATGCCTCAGCGTCAAGGTCCTTGTGTCCTACTAAGGTTGCTGATATCTCTGCTTGTGTTCCTGTGTACCTGACTCCTGTTTGTATTTCTGGACTCCGCTACCTGTTTGATCCCTGCCTGCTTCGCCTTGAATCTCCTGTTGCCGACCCGGATTGCCCTGTACCTGTGCCGCCTGCCCTGACCTATTGCTTGTTTGACTTCGCATCTGCCTCATGCTTCGGTCCTGCATTGTTGCTCCTGGTTACAACTTGGCCTGCTGACTACGTCTGTACATCTGGTATCTTGCTCAGGTACTTCCTGGTACGCCTGGACCAGCTGCCTTGTGTGCCAATCCTCCTCAAGAGATAATGACCTGTAGTTCCCCTCAAGAATGTCTATCCCCACCATCAGGGGTACTGTGAAGAACAAGGGGTTCACTTAGACAACGCCCTTAGGGGAGGTAGGACACATGGCACAGTGGGTTCACACCCACTGGTTTTTAACATATACATTTTAAATAATTGTAGATTAGTCCTGTAAATTCCTTTATTGGCTTGGTGGAATTTTAGCGTATTCCTCCATACAAAACAGCTTGAACTCTGTTATGTTGCTGAGTTTCCTCCCATGACCTGTTCTCTTTAGATCCCTCAATGACATTTCTATTGGATTAAGGCATGATTTGACTTGGCCATTCTAAAACATAAACAGTTTTTCTTGTTTAACCATTCTCTGGTAGAATAACTTGTAACGGATTTGTTAAGATTAAGATCATGGAAAGGTGTCCTTGTACTGATATTTTCTTTTAGAATTTGCTGGTATAATTTAGAATTCATTGTTGCATTATGGAATCTTTAGAGTGGGCCAGGTGTGGAAAGGGGGATATAATTACATATCTAGACCTTAAAAATGAATATGGAATGGGAAATAAAGATCTGAGGTTCTTTTACTTACAATTGAAACAAGCTTTGCGAGCGGAGATAGGAAAATGAACACAAATTGATACCCTTCCACATTCACAACCCTTAACCAATATTTCTAACTTAACAGCAGGGAGGAAATTGATCTCTAAAATATATGGATGTCTGTTACATCAAAAGACAAACAAAAGAACTTATAATACCCTAAACTATATATGGCAAGATGTTCTAAATTTGCAATGGGAAGAATTTTGGGAAATGGTCATACAGGCAAAAAATAGGGTATCAAATAATTTTTCCCATAGAATAATTCAATTCAATATATTATACTACTCCGCTAAGATCTTAATGAAATGTTATAAACCTAAAGAATTTAGTTGTAAAAAATGCGGGGAGGAAGTGGTAGATGATGTTCATATACTTTGGACATGTACAAAGATCCAACAATTCTGGGAAAAGTTAAATGAAAGAATAGAGAAATATCACCTGTTTAAAGTCTCTACTTGTTTTGAAATATGTATTTTGGGAATGATGGACAAAATAGATAATTCTAAAGATCGAGATGTAGCATCCAAACTACTATTCTATGCGAGGAAATGTATTGTTGCACATTGGGGAGATAGGGCTGCACCTACTGTTAAGGAATGGGAAAATCTGACTAGAGTTTCGCTTGTCAGAGAGGAATTTTATCTGGTATCAATTAAGAAAAAAGCCTCAAACACTACGGTAGTAGATTAATTTTAATCAGAATGTGTGTGATATAACCTTTGCACTATGTCATACAATATACAGTATAACTCTTACACCATGCCGTACAATATACAATATAATAGACCTAGAAAAAGATTGTTCCTCACCGGCAGGTGCAATTAAATGAAAAAAATAATAAAAATAAACGAAAAAATAAATATCAAGCACACTGCATATATGAAAATAAATCAACATCTTATTAAATATAGGTTAAAATTTACAAACATATAATATCATATCAACAGATCTGCCACGTGGAGGAGCCATAACATAGATCACATAGACAGTAATGTAAGCATGTAGCAGCAGTGAATATACATATAAACCAAAGTATGGCACTGCAAATAATACATAATAATATAGAGACCAAGAAGTGCGCTCCTCCAAAAACACCCCAATATATGTTTTGCTTTAGCTTCCTCAGGGAAAATGATCGGCGGGACTGGTACTTCGGAACTGAAGCCGAGTTGGGAACTGAGTTTTAAAATTTACAAGATATAGGAGCATGTCATGTGGTGTGTTGGGTTGGCTTGTCACCTACTTAAATAATGACATACCATTTCAGATGACATGTACTATACTGAGTAGTTGGGTAATTACAGTGCCACTATTTGTAGGATGCATATGTCCTTGCATATGCACATGCCATCTTGTGCCATCAAAACCATATATTCATGTAACCCATGTTAAAGACAGTAATGTTTATAAATATGTAAAATTAAAATATATTTTTCTCGTGCATTAAAGGCTTGTTCTGCACATCATCCCTATTTGCAATGCCTCCATATTATTGTCATGTAAGTACATTTTCTCATTTCTCACTTGTTTTGTCATTTTGCGATGCAATTTGAAGGTTATTCTACACAAGCAAGCATCCATAAACAATTTCATGCCTTTATGGAAAACTATTTCATTTCATTATTCTCAGGAACTAAAGTGTACACATTTACATAGATAATTTGCATTTTAATCCTTGAATCTTTTCCTGCTCTTCAATTGGACCTCTGTTTTTGAAAGTCTGTTAAAAAACATCATCACATTCATTTAAGTGGATCATTCTTATGGTGCATGTGTGAATACATTTTATTTTTTAGAAACCTTGGCAGCAGAGAACATGGGCATGTGATGAATTGGGTTCATGGACCAATATGACCGCAATTCATACTTTTTGGTTAGACCCATGTTGAGGAGAAGGCCCAGAATTTTTTTTAATTCTGAAACTTGGACTGGTTTCCACCAGAAAGGCTGGGCATGTTAGCTTCCCGGGTTGGCGGATATAAATTGAGTGGCATACCGGTTTGTTTCTGCCACAACTAAGTCCAAGAGCTCCGCAGTCAAGAACAGCTCAAAAAATCCCAGGGCCGAACCAATCTGAGCTGTCTCAACCCGAACTCCAGATTGGGCGGTGAAAGGGGGAACTAATGGTGTGGCTGAAGTTGGGGACTGCCAATCAGGATTTGCCAGCACCTCAGGGATTCTAGGGGGTCTACAGGCCTGTCTGTGCGGTGGCTGCGATGGGGTAACTACTGCACGTGCCACCGTATCACTTCAACTGCCCTTCTGGTGATCGCCACACCAAACTCCCAAAACGGGCTGGACAAAATTATTGCCACCCTTTCAAAATTGTGGATAAGTAAGACTGTTTCAAGCATGTGATGCTCCTTTAAACTCACCTTGGGCAAGTAAAAATTCACACATGAAAGCAGATAAAAAGGAGAGAAGTTTACTTAGTCTTTGCATTGTGTGTCTGTGTGCGCCACACTAAGCATGGACAACAGAAAGAGGGAAAAAAAGAACTGTACAATGCACAATTTCAAGGTTAGAAGTCCATCTCTAGATTTGCCTTTGTCCATAGTGCGCAACATTATCAAGAAGTTTGCAACCCATGGCACTGTAGCTAATCTCCCTGGGCGTGAACGGAAGAGGAAAACTGATGAAAGGTGTCAACGCAGGATAGTCCGGATGGTGGATAAGCAGCCCCAAACATGTCAGGTTCTTGGTAAGTCTCATTTAGTTTCACTTACGGTGTCACGAGTTCGACCTGTCACGTCATGCCTGTCACCTTCGATTCGTCTTTTGCATGTTTTTCGGCAGCTCCGCTGCGCTCTCCAATGGCCGTTGGTAATTGACTTATGGTGGGTCACAGGTTGAAAAGGGGTATCCCTTTCTCGGCCACTGCTAGGAAGGCGGAGCTGTACAGCTTGCTCGTGGCGGGTACAGCTGGTCCTAGCCAAGAAGAGGTGTCTATGGCCACAGTACAGACTTCTCTTTCACAGTTGCATGTCATGATCAATTACTTGATGTCCTCAATCACCAATATTCAGGCGAGGTTGGAGACAGTGGAGTCTCGGGGTGCAGTTGTCGCTCATCCTCCACCAGATGTACCTGTCGCCTCCACATACGCCGCAGGTTGCTCAGATACAATGTCCCCTGTGCCCAATGTCACACCTGCTCATTTCATTCCCACGAATATCAAGAAGAACATACTTGAGAGTAGAGACATGAATCTAGCTTCCTTACTGGTTGCCACTCGAGATCTCTCTGATAACAAAGTTATTGCCAGAGGCTCAATTGGAAGCTAACAATTCTGGAATTCGTTCTGGCATTCAGCTTGTACAGGGATGTTATTTGCTCTGTCCATCCAGACAGGAGAGAGGAGTTGGATCTCTACCTTTTATAGTCACTGATTTGGGAGATAAGTATGGCGGTGCTGCATTTTACGATTACCACTGTTCTTTTTCTGCGAAAGCAGCGGCAGCACTTAGTCAGTTTCCGTTTACCACTAATTGGGCCAACATAGAAACTGAGATCTTCTGCAGACACTTTGCTGGGCTTAAAGCCCCATCATGTTCTCTGTGTCAGTCTATATTTTATACGGCCGAATGGTGTCATAGTGAAACCGCCGGCTCAGAGTCGAGTTTCAAAGTCCCTGCAGCCAGTCTGTCGGATGCTCTCAGGGCTATCGGCACGGTGGATAAGTTAGGTCGCCCTATCAAACATTTAGGGAGATTCCAGATTTGCAACAACTTCAATTTCTCAGCTTGCAATTACAGCCAATTATGTCTGCTTTATGTCTGCATCAATTGTTTCAGAGCTCACCCTAAGAAAGCGTGCACATTAAAGTCAGATAAAGCTTACATGAGTGTTATAAACACTGATTATTTACAGTTATGTCTGCAAGGTCACCATGACCCTAAGTTTGTCAATTTCTTGATCACCGGGTTCGTGGTAGGGTTCCATACAGGACTGGTCACCCTGCCAGAGGTACGAGTGCAAAAATGTACAGTCTGCTGAGAGGGACCCAACTTCAGTGGACTAGTTGTAAGAGGCTGAGTTAGAGAAAGGGTTTCTCATAGGGCCTTTTTCAAGGTCTCTATTTGACCACTGAAGGGTAAGCCCGGTAGGGGTAGTCACAGGTATTATACGATAGATCAGGCCATAGCAACCATCATGCAGTTAGGGCCTGGGACCTACTTGTCTAAGGCAGACATATCCAATGCTTTCAAATGCCTTCCCGTCATGCCTGCACTTTTGGAAATGGCATGGTATAAAATGGAGGAGTTTGTACTATTTCGCCACAAAGCTAACGTTTGGCTACAAGAGTAGCCCTTGGTTGTTTGATCAGTTTGTGCAGGCCCTGCATTGGATTCCACTGCGAACATGTCATCCACTAACTGGATGATTTTTTGCTGATCGAACATCCGGGACGTACACCTCAGGGGCTTGAAACCTTACAAGCAGTTTTCTCCCAGCTAGGTGTGCCAGTGTTGCCCACTGTTATCACGTTCCTGGGCATCATGCTAGATTCAGGGAACATGTTAGCCAGACTGCCTGAAGACAAACTGGTGAGGATTAAGGAAGTCATCCACAAGTTCACAGTAGTGAGGGTGGCGATGAAGGCGGACTTACAGTCGTTATTGGGGATGTTAAACTTTGCTATGTGTATTATTCCACAGGGTAGGTCATACATTTCCCGTCTGTTGGCTCTTCTTCCCGCGGCACCACATCAGGATAGCCCAGTAGAGCTAGATGGCCAGGCAGTGGCAGATCTACTCATGTGGGACCAGTTCCTGAGTCAGTGGAACGGGATTTCTTTTTTCATCCCCACTGCTTCTAGTTCTTCTCCCATGTTTTTTTCTGATGCTTCCACTGGCATTTTGCAGCCATTTTTGGCACCCACTGGATGGCCGATACATGGCTTGCAGAAGTTAGACAGATCCTGGGTTTTTTACAGACTTCAGCCTTGTTTGAACTCTACCCCATAGTGGCTGGCGCATACGTTTGGGGTAGCTCATGGGCCAATTCCACGGTTGTGTTAATTTCAGATAATTCGGCTACAGTGGACATTTTAACAAAAGGTAGATCTAAATCCCCACACATTATGTCTTTCATGAGATGTTTAGTGCAGCTCTCGTTATAATACAACTTTGAATACTGTTGTTCCCATGTCCGAGGTACACAGAAAGTGGCGGCTGACGCATTGTCACGCGCTAACTTCTCCCTCTTTTCACAGGTCATGGCAGAAGCGGATGTCATAGGGGCCTCGATTCCTCCTTACCCAGCGTTAGTTCTGAACTAGCAAACCATCTGGTTACTGCACAGGTCAATGTCATCTAACACGGCTACAACACAGGTTGGGATCTGTTTGACAGGTTTCAGGAGAGATACCCCCAGGGAAATACTAGCTTTATAGATTATATTTTGACATTCATAGGATACTGCCACTCGGAATTGAAGTTGTCCCACAACACTGTTCGGTCCTACCTGGCTGGGGTACAACATTTCTCTGCCATTAGTCATCCGGAGTGGGGGCCCCTGTTTTCTGCTCATGTTATCAAGGCCGCCTTGAGAGGCTTGGGTAAATGTAGTACGGTAGGCCAGCCTCGCAGACAGGCCATCACTGGTAAGATCTTTCGGGACCTCTCTGACATGTTGGATAGAGCCCCTTTCAGTGTACTCCCCAGTTTAAAGCCGTCATCTACTTAGCATTCTAGGGGTTTATGAGGCCGGGCGAGTTCACGTGCACGTCCACCAATAGCAGGTTTGTCAGCCTCAACCAGTTGAGCCTGAGCCCCGACGTTTACACGCTGTCCTTACCCATCACCAAGACATCTAAGACAGGACCCCCCAGTAAGGTCATTTTCTTTACGACGTCTCATTCATGGTGTCCGGTTCAGGTCTTTGAGCAGTTACTGAAAGCCTTAGCAGATCAAGACCCAGTCAGTCCTCTTTTGACGTTTCCCACAGCACCACTCACCACCTCTCAGTTTGCATGTCATGTCCGTATGCTGGTGTCCAATTTAGGGTTGAACCCAGCAACCGCGTCGGGTGACTCTTTCAGGATAGGTGCAGCATCCACTGCCTCCAGGAACAGAGTGCCGGCCGATATTATCCGCAAACTAGGTCATTGGCGCTCTATGTGTTTTAATAGGTATATACCTCAGCCCAATCAAGAGATGTTGCTTGCATTTCAGGATTTGGTCATGTAGTGTTGGTTTGTAATAAAGTATTGCTAATCATTGAGTTGTGGTCTTTTGCCCTCTTTTAGGCGTCCCTCCTACTCAGCGGTTATGGCACAATTCAAGCCGCTTAGATCTAGTTAGTTAGGCAGGTTGATGGTCACGTCTCTAGTTGCCTTCGTCACACAGGTAGCAGTGACCACAAGTATGAAGAACAATTTTTTGGCCTGTATTTGTGGGAGGGGAGGCAGCAGCCTTCATTAACCTCACAGGTGTTCCCCTCTGGGCTCAGCATTGGTGCTGTGTACCCTTCCAACCTGCCCTTCTTTTTCATGTTACATCTTACAGGGTATGCCCTCTTTTAGGTGTCCCTCCTATGCAGCGGTTATGGCACAATTCAAGCCGCTTAGATCTAGTTAATTAGGCAGGTTGATGGTCACGTCTCTAGATGCCTTCGTCACACAGGTAGCAGTGACCACAAATATATATGTAAGATCCTCACCTGTCTCGCACTCCGGTGTGACCAAAAAGGGTTCTCGTGGAGCTGCGGGACAGGTTACGCGTGTCTCTATTGATACACCAGCTCCGACCTCTTTGCGAACCAAGGCAGGGATGCATTTGCATGTGCGCCGGAGAGGAAGACTGCATGGCTTTCGAGGACAGCTTCTCTCCAGTGCCTATTGCGGATTTCATTCCGGTGTCCATGTCGATACACTCTAGCAGAGCCTGTCGTGCATCCGTGTGTACATTCAAAAACAGGTTCGCAAGGGGATACGTGGTCGCGCGTGCGCTCTTCTTATGCACTTCGCCGACCAGTGAAGGGAATAGCACCTGGCCGAAAGTTCAAAGTAGATTAGGGGGCCGAAATTGCTCTAATTGACTAATGACCGACCAAAGCCTTGTTCACAGGTGTAGGGCAGGATCATGACCTATGGGGAGCGGACACTTGACACCCTGGGATTTGTTAGTAGGCACATAAAATCTGGCCTTCCGGGTCTGTCAGTGCCCACTGTTATCCTTCCATATCCAGGTGCAGGTCAGTACTGCTAGCTACTGACTGATGATTGCTGGGACTCCATCTGTTCCAGTGGGACCCAGGACCCGAGACTTTCCGTGACGCACCCGTTTTTGTTTGCTGAAAAATTGGGAAAACTTTGAAAGTGTCCCCAAGTGCAGTCACAAAAACTATCAAGCGCTACAAAGAAACTGGCTCACATGCGGACCGCCCCAGGAAAGGAAGACCAAGAGTCACCTCTGCTGCAGAGTATAAGTTCATCCGAGTCACCAGCCTCAGAGGTTAACAGCAGCTCAGATTAGAGACCAGGTCAATGCCACACAGAGTTCTAGCAGCAGACACATCTCTAGAACAACTGTTAAGAGGAGAATGTGTGAATCAGACCTTCATGGTAGAATATCTGCTAGGAAACCACTGCTAAGGACAGACAACAAGCAGAAGAGACTTGTTTGGGCTAAAGAACACAGGAATGGACATTAGACCAGTAGAAATCTGTGCTTTGGTCTGATGAGTCCAAATTTGAGATCTTTGGTTCCGACCACCGTGTCTTTGTGCGACGCAGAAAAGGTGAACGGATGGACTCTACATGCCTGGTTCCCACCATGAAGCATGGAGGAGGAGTGTGATGGTGTGGGGGTGCTTTGCTGGTGACACTGTTGGGGATTTATTCAAAATTGAAGGCATACTGAACCAGCATGGCTACCACAGCATCTTGCAGCAGCATGCTATTCCATCCGGTTTGCGTTTAGTTGGACCATCATTTATTTTTCAACAGGACAGTGACCCCAAACACACCTCCAGGCTGTGTAAGGGCTATTTGACCATGAAGGAGAGTGATGGGGTGCTGCACCAGATGACCTGGCCTCCACAGTCACCGAACCTGAACCCAATTGAGATGGTTTGGGGTGAGCTGGACCGCCAAGTGAAGGCAAAAGGGCCAACAAGTGCTAAGCATCTCTGGGAACTCTTTCAAGACTGTTGGAAGACCATTTTAGGTGACTACCTCTTGAAGCTCATCAAGAGAATGCCAAGAGTGGGCAAAGCAGTAATCAAAGCAAACGATGGCTACTTTGAAGAACCTAGAATATGACATATTTTCAGTTGTTTCACACTTTTTTGTTATGTATATAATTCCACATGTGTTAATTCATAGTTTTGATGTCTTCAATGTGAATCTACAATTTTCATGAAATCATGAAGTCATGAAAATAAAGAAAACTCTTTGAATGAGAAGGTGTGTCCAAACTTTTGGTCTGTACTTATATATATTAGCAATTACACATTTATTTTGTGTCATATATTTTCTAGAATTGCAAAAAATATATATAAAATATATATATATACAGGTATATATTTAATTTAGCCTCTATTTCTGAAATGTTTCTGTCAGGACTTGAATTCACAACCTTCTATTTTAGAGCCAAGAACTTTAACCACTATGCTATACAGCTACATGTTAACCTGCACTGAAATATGAAATTATACTTCTGCTGTATAGGAATACTTACTACATGACAAACTACTATTAGGTTATTCTGACATAGTTTACCATTCAGCTTTATAGCTGAGTGGTTAAAGTCTTGCCTCTTATATAGAAGGTTGTGAGTTCAAATCCTGGCATAAACTTTTCAGAAATATTGGTTAAATTAGATTTAAATACACTGGTTCTCCCCAAGCACTGACTCCATATATGGACATAGCTATATATGGAGTCAGAGCAGGGACTCCTAAGCCGCAGACTCACACTGGGGGATTCCTTCACTGTACAGAGATCTTCCTCATAGACCTCAGTGGGATCTGACACCCTCCCCTCTTCAGAGCAGAGGGTACATGGTTTAATGCTCGGTTTCTCCCATTGACTTCCATTGTGCATCGCAGTGTTCTACTCGAGCACCCGCGCACTTTGGTGCTCGATCAACTACTCCTGACTTCTGGTTATAATTCTTGGATTTTGATTTGGCTTTGTTTGACCCTGGCTTGGTTCTTCGACTTGCTTCTGCCTGATGTATTTGGACTTGTACTTGATCGCTCATGTATGACCTTGGTTTGGTATTGCTTAGTGATCTCCTTTCTGATTTGGCTTCATTGTTCTCTCTTGATTTTGATTTGATATGTTTGACCCTGAGTACTTTGGTTCTGGGTTTTTCTCGGTATTTGTCTGCCTGCCTGTTGCTTTGTTTATTGTTTTTTTCCCTCTGCTTTTCCTTAGTAAGTTGTTGTTTGCCAGTAGGCAGCGACAGAGGTGCGGGTGTTGTTTAGGGTTCACTTATTCCTCCTATGACACAAACACTATTTAATCAATCTGTAGCCCTATAATGATCACTCACTGTCTTTTGTCTTCACTGTTTTAGAGGGAGCTAAGCCATTCTGTGGCTGAGCCATTTCTGTTCTAGGAACAAACTGTAACTAACAGGCCAGGTTCTTACAGCAGATTTTTGGTCTACAGTGAGGATCAGTAGAAGCTACAATCCTAAATGTTAACCATTTGATTGCTGCAGCCTGTGACCGCAGGATTATCAAAGAACCAATGGAGCAGCCAGGAACCCTGACGTCACTCAAAGGTCCTTAGGAGGCCAGGTAGAGAACAGCCAAATGGTGCCACCAGTAGCTTCGTTTTACAGTACGTTTTTGTTTCAAAGATTCATATTACGTACAGTGTATTGGCACGGCGATGGGGGCAAAATTTGCCCCCAGCTTTGCTAATATCTTTATGGGGGCGTGGGAGGAGAGTTTCATCCTTCCCACACTAGGAGCGGACACTCCGGGGGGTAAATTGACCTTCTGGAGGAGGTATATTGATGACTGTCTCCTGGTGTGGGAAGGAGGGAGGGAGGGACTTGAGTCCTTCATTACACAATTGAACCATAATAATTGGAATCTATGATTTGTGGGGGAAATCAGCAATACAAGCATTAATTTTCTGGATCTATGTATCCGGATAGAAAAGGGGCGTTTTCTTACTAGCTCCTACTTTAAAGAAACAGACGTGAACTCTTATATTGATATGAAGAGCTGTCACTACGGCCCATGGCTTAAGAACATTCCGAAAGGGCAGTTCAAGAGGATGGCCGGAATTGCACAGAAGTGAGTGACTATAGAACACAATGTGGGGTGTTAAAAAATAGATTTGTGGAGAGAGGATATGATGAGACCAATCTAGATGTATGCATACAAAATGTAGAGGTGGAAACAAAAAGAAAAAAGGAACATACAAAAGGAATAGTGGAAAAGGAAAATAGGGATTATAGATTTTCGTTTGTGACCAAATTTTGCTCCATGTCAGACAACATCAAGAAAATGGTGAAAAAGAATTGGGGGGTGTTAAAAAATTATCCAATATTAGGTAAAATAATACCTGCGAACCCCTCCTTTATCTTTAAAAAAGCGACCAACATTAGAGAAAAACTCGTACGTAGTGCTATACCCCCAGCAAGCTTAAAAAATAAAAAAGAAGGAAAATTCACTTGGTGTGGTTTTTGTGCAGGCTGTAAAAATCGGAACTCTAAAGAACGTCAAATAAACATTAAACATATAGTATCCAAAAAGAATGGGGTCGAATTTCGTATAAAGAACAATTGCTCGTGTGAAAATGAGGGCATTATCTACGTACTGGAATGCCCGTGCGGGCTCCAGTACGTGGGACGGACAATTAGGAAGTTGAAAGTTAGGATACAAGAACACCTACGGAACATCAGAAAAGGCCTAATGACCCATAGTGTATCAGCACATTTTAAATTATTACACGGAAAAAATCCATATGGGCTAAAGTTCGCTGGAGTTGAAACTGTTGGGCCACACTGGCGTGGAGGGGACTCGCTGGCACAAATCAATAAGAAAGAGGTGGAGTGGATTTACCAGCTAGGGACCCTACAACCCAGTGGGCTCAACATCGAGTTTGACCTAAAACCATGCTTACTGTAAAACGAAGCTACTGGTGGCACCATTTGGCTGTTCTCTACCTGGCCTCCTAAGGACCTTTGAGTGACGTCAGGGTTCCTGGCTGCTCCATTGGTCCATGACGTCTCGTGATAGGAGCGTCAGAGGTGGAGGCGGGGTCGAAAACACCTGAATGACGCTACCAGAGTGGGCGGTGTCCGCCTTAGTGACGCTCCAAGAGTGGGTGGAGACTAACTGAGTGACGCCCCAGGAATGAACGGACGCTCCAAGAGTGGGCGGTGAACATCTGCGTGATGCTCCGGGAGCAGATGGATAATACCTGTAGAATACTCTAGGAGGGGATGGAATATATAGGATGATAGGATTATAATAGTTAGAGTTGGAACACTTTCAGGATATGAGAAAACTATATGGGGGATTGATCCCTATAAGAAGGCTGAATTTATATATTGAATACGGATATTAGCGGGAACCCGAAAGGGTTTGACTTGACAATAGGGAGTAAGAAGTTGCTCCCGTGTGTGTTTTTATTTTTATCTTTGTTTATGTTTCAAAGGTCATTGCACCTAATGAATCAATGATTGTAATTTTATGGTATATGATTTAAAACTGTGAATTTTGAAAGTATATTATACCGATCGGAACTACACCCACTTGAATAATGAGACAGCTGGGCTATTTAAAGGGCTCGATGGTGAGCATGCTCAGTCATTGCCCTTGAAGAAGCGAGGCAGCGAAACCCGGGTCGGGCAGGAATGTGACGATCATTTTGTATTTTATGCCTTTTGTCTACTGATCTGTTGTAAGTAGAATAAAACCTTTTAAAGATAAGATTCTCAAGGGTGCTTCACTATTCTGCCTATCCCCTTAAATCCTGTAGAGGAGGAGATCTGGGAGGATCGTATTCCTTGGTATTGAGGAGAGGGGCTGACACCCTTGTACCATCCACTTGTGACCAGAAAACATAGTGTCCAGCAGCGCGGTTCCAAAACCTATTGACTTGACCTGTTAAAAGGAGGGTGATGCTTGAAATCATTGTTCTTCCATTGTTAACCATGGTGACCTGTAAAGAAACGCGTGCAGCCTGTTGTCCTGAAAAGTCGCATACATGGAGTCTAAGAAACGTATTCGAATAAGTAACTTTTTAATGATCGCGAGCAAGAAACGGATTATGCTTCCCATCGTACCCAGGCTCCATGTCTCCGACTCATTTATTATAACTGAAGACTTCACTGCACTCACCTTACCCATTGCGTTCTGTATAATAGGGGTAGCCCGCAAAAGCAGTTTGTAAGATATGTCATTGCTTGATTTTAATGCTAATGTCTTCACCTTGCCTGAGAAACTGATCTAGAAGATCATTAGGGATAAGCACTTATTTAATATCTCTTAAGTGCGGTTACTGGGAAATAATAGGCAGATGAAAAACCTCTTTTAATTGCGCTTACTATTTTTCCCAGAGAATCGCATCCAGAGAACTACATATACGATACTCACTGTGCGATTGAATGTTACTGATCTCGATCTCTACCTATTTAATGCGCTCAACACACTTGCGCTGGCTAGAAATGAGTTTCCCCCCCTTCCACCCCCCTTTTTTTTTCCCTGACCCACTCACCCTTAAACTTTGTTCCATTTACTTGCCTGCATATGCGAATACATTTATTTAATAAGCAATAGATCATGTCTAATGCCAAATATAGGAGGATTCAATATATGTATACAAGGTACCCTCCTCTCTCCTCCCTTTCTCCCCCACTGCAATATTTCCGATCTCACAATGTCTAGAAATCAAGTAAAAGCCATAGGTCACCAAATGTAGGGTTATGTTCTTTGGCTGTGATGTTTAGGTAACTCATCCAGGCTAGAGATATATTTGTGTTCTACCCCCCCCCCCCCCCCGCTTATTTCCACACATAACTGTTACTCCTGTTGTGATAGATCCTTCACTGGATTTAATTCAGTAACTGTTTAGTTTACTGATTGTTGCTCTTCTTACTTCCTTCTCCCTTCCCTCTGTTGTTCTTACCTCTCTGTTTTATTTTTCCTTTTCTTTTTTTCTCTTCAGACTCTTCCTCCCACCCCCTCTCTCCTCTCCCATCCTATTGATATTCCTCTTTGACTCATTAAAACCTCACCAGTCGATAACTTAGGCTCCAGTTCTACTTAAGAAGGAAACTACCTAGCTGCTAAGATGGCTGATATAAAGGTCTCGACATTTAATGTAAAAAGTCTAAATTCACCATAGAAGCGAGGCCAAGTTATGATGGCGCTTAGGAAAATGGGCTCTCAGATAGTGTTTTTGCAGGAAACCCACCTGCGTCAGAGGAAAATGCCAAGGCTACCAAAACGTCCATTTGTCCACTGGTTCCATAGCGTATAACCTGCATCGGCCTCCAAGGGAGTAGCCATAGCGGTTCACCAATCCATCCCATTCACTTTATTACAGCAACACACAGACGCTGATGGTCGCCTTTTGCTAGTCAAGGGCTTAATAGCAACCCGCAAATTCACTTTAGCAAATCTATATGTACCAAATAAATCCCCTGTGCATTGGCTTTTGAAAGCTCTAGACACACTTAAAGTCTTTGCCGAAGGGCAGATAATTCTAGGTGCTGACTTGAACTTAGTATTGGACCCCGTCATTGACATCTTCAGCCAAATCCCGTGTAACACAAAAACTTCTCAGCAAACTACATAAGAAACTCCATGAGTTGTGCTTGGTAGACGTGTGGCGTAGCCTCCATCCTACAGTCAAGGACTTCTCAAGGACTTCTCTTTTTATTCAGTTCCACATGGAACGTATCAGCGACTTGATCACATTTTGACGTCTGCATCTCTTCTTCCCTCTTTTAGATCAGCGGAGATAGGAAACATCACCTTATCTGATCATGCTCGGCAACCTTCACCCTGGCCTCCCTACCACAAAGGAACTGGAGTTGGAAGTTAAACGAATCCCTGCTGAACAATCAACTACACTTGGATCAGGTCAGGACTCAGTTGACAGAGTACTTTGCACTTAACTCCCCCACACACAGCTCACAACCTATTGTCTGGGAAGCTCACAAAGCATTTATTAGAGGTTGCTTCATCTCCTTGGGTACTAGAGTTAAAAAGGAACAGCAACGAGCGGTAGATACGCTATTAGCTGACATAGCAACAATTGAGAGAAAACATAAAGCTACACAACGTAATTAGCATAAAAAAATACTGACAGAACTGAGACTTAAACTCTGAGACCTGCTTAGCCATAGAGTAGCGAAGCAAATGATGAATTTTGAACACAAAGTCTACTCCCATGGAGACAAGGGGGGAAACCTGATGTCGTCTTTGCTTAAGAAAACTAAAAATATTACTCATATCTCCTCTATAAAACAGCTAAATGGCAACGTGACCAGTGACACCCCAGAAATAGCTAGGGCTTTTAAAGAGTTCTACTCAAAACTATACAACTTACATCAGATAGGAACCCCTGAGGAAGAACTTCAAAGAGAGCGCCACATCGGAGACTTTTTGGATTCTCTGCATCTCCCAAAAATAACGCCAGAAAATTCAAAACTCCTCATTAAGCCGATATCACCTGAAGAAGCACTCAACATTCTCAAAACTTTCCCACCTGGGAAAAGTCCGGGGCCCGATGGCCTATCTTTGCTATTCTACAAAAAACTTCAGGACATCCTCGTTCCCAGGTTTACAGAAGTCTGTAACGCACTTATGCAAGGAGGGTCTATGCCCAAACAGACCCTTGAATCCCACGTCACCTTGATCCCTAAAGAAGGGAAAGATCCCTTGAGGTGTGGAAGCTATCGTCCGATTTCCCTCTTGAACTTGGACTTAAAATGGTGGGCTAAAATTTTAGCATGTAGACTAGGCAAGCTCTTGCCAGACCTGATAGGCCATGAACAATCAGGATTTGTCCAAGGCCGAGAGGGAAAAGGCAATTCCCATAGAATATTTCATGCTATACACATAGCACATAGGAAAAAGATACCACTAGCCCTATTAAGTATAGACGCTGAAAAGGCGTTTGACAGAGTCAACTGGTTATTTATGAAGTTGACTCTGCAACGCTTCGCCTTCCCGGACACTTTCACGAAAGCGATATTTACCCTTTACCAAAATCCATACGCCAGATTAAAAGTCAATGGTACACTGTCACCATCTTTCGCTATAACAAACGGAACCAGACAGGGATGCCCTCTGTCCCCCTCACTTTTTATCTTAGTAATAGAGACGTTATTGCAATTAGTTAGGCAATCCCCTGATATACCAGGAGTTCAGTATGATGGAAAGGAATTAAAATGTACTGCGTTTACAGATGACTTATTGTTCCTGGTAGCGAATCCAGAGAAAGGGCTAGACCCATTAGTGAAAAGCATAGACAAGTATACAGGGAGTGCAGAATTATTAGGCAAGTTGTATTTTTGAGGATTAATTTTATTATTGAACAACAACCATGTTCTCAATGAACACAAAAAACTTATTAATATCAAAACTGAATATTTTTGGAAGTAGTTTTTAGTTTGTTTTTAGTTTTAGCTATTTTAGGGGGATATCTGTGTGTGCAGATGACTATTACTGTGCATAATTATTAGGCAACTTTCAATTATTTATTTTTACCAGTGAAACCAATATAACATCTCAACATTCACAAATATACATTTCTGACATTCAAAAACAAAACAAAAACAAATCAGTGACCAATATAGCCACCTTTCTTTGCAAGGACACTCAAAAGCCTGCCATCCATGGATTCTGTCAGTGTTTTGATCTGTTCACCATTAACATTGCGTGCAGCAGCAACCGCAGCCTCCCAGACACTGTTCAGAGAGGTGTACTGTTTTCCCTCCTTGTAAATCTCACATTTGATGATGGACCACAGGTTCTCAATGGGGTTCAGATCAGGTGAACAAGGAGGCCATGTCATTAGATTTTCTTCTTTTATACCCTTTCTTGCCAGCCACGCAGTGGAGTACTTGGACGCGTGTGATAGAGCATTGTCCTGCATGAAAATCATGTTTTTCTTGAAGGATGCAGACTTCTTCCTGTACCACTGCTTGAAAAAGGTGTCTTCCAGAAACTGGCAGTAGGACTGGGAGTTGAGCTTGACTCCATCCTCAACCCGAAAAGGCCCCACAAGCTCATCTTTGATGATACCAGCCCAAACCAGTACTCCACCTCCACCTTGCTGGCGTCTGAGTCGGACTGGAGCTCTCTGCCCTTTACCAATCCAGCCACGGGCCCATCCATCTGGCCCATCAAGACTCACTCTCATTTCATCAGTCCATAAAACCTTTGAAAAATCAGTCTTGAGATATTTCTTGGCCCAGTCTTGACGTTTCAGCTTGTGTGTCTTGTTCAGTGGTGGTCGTCTTTCAGCCTTTCTTACCTTGGCCATGTCTCTGAGTATTGCACACCTTGTGCTTTTGGGCACTCCAGTGATGTTGCAGCTCTGAAATATGGCCAAACTGGTGGCAAGTGACATCTTGGCAGCTGCATGCTTGACTTTTCTCAGTTCATGGGCAGTTATTTTGCGCCTTGGTTTTTCCACACGCTTCTTGCGACCCTGTTGACTATTTTGAATGAAACGCTTGATTGTTCGATGATCACGCTTCAGAAGCTTTTGCAATTTTAAGAGTGCTGCATCCCTCTGCAAGATATCTCACTGTTTTTGCCTTTTCTGAGCCTGTCAAGTCCTTCTTTTGACCCATTTTGCCAAAGGAAAGGAAGTTGCCTAATAATTATGCACACCTTATATAGGGTGTTGATGTCATTAGACCACACCCCTTCTCATTACAGAGATGCACATCACCTAATATGCTTAATTGGTAGTAGGCTTTTGAGCCTATACAGCTTGGAGTAAGACAACATGCATAAAGAGGATGATGTGGTCAAAATACTCATTTGCCTAATAATTCTGCACTCCCTGTAGTTCTCTATCGGACTTCAAAGTTAACCATACCAAATCAGAGATACTGAACATTTCTCTACCAGAATCCAAGATTGCCCCCTTACGAGCCCGATTCCCATTCCATTGGGCCTAAGGATCTTTTAAATACCTAGGAATATTAATCCCTAGCGATACTAATGACCTGTACCAGCACAATTTCACCCCCCTCTTAGGAGACCTAGAACGTATATTACAAACATACAATCTCCCCTATTTGTCCTGGATGGGACGTAAGAATATCTTGAAGGCCTATGCAATGCCAAAAGTTCTATATGTCATGCAGCTAGTGGTATGGCTCCCTAAATCTTTTTTCAAGAGTGTGAAGAGTATGTTCTCTAAATACTTATGGAATGGTAGGAAACCCAGGATATCCCATGAAACCTTAACAAGGAGCAAAGAGAAGGGAGGATTAGGCCTGCCAGACGTAGCTAGATACTACAGAGCAATACAACTTAGCAGGTGGCTGGAAATGGTGAACCCAAACAGACGCCCGGATGTCCAGGCCATTTGCCGCCACAGTTTGGGAAGACACTTTCAGAAACACCTGTGGCTACCCGACAGATATATCCAGAGAGACCTGACTGCAGACCCACTGATACGTGGCTTAGGAGAGGTCTGGAGGGAAATGCGGAAAACATTGGCACCTGACCCATCCCCCCTATTGCCGGTGAGCCTATTACCTGACCTCCTAAACTGTGACACTTGTACCAAACCACATGTGTGGAATTCTCTAACTTATGTAAAACTTGGGGAAACCACCCCTAATATGGAGTCCTACATTCTAGAGGCGCTTCCATGCTCAATCACAGAAGCTCCAGGGTTCTTCCTTGTAAAACCACATATTAGAGCTGTGTGTGGGGAGATGAAAGTACGGTACCCTCTCCAGAGGCCCTTGACTGATTTTGAGAAATTAATACAATCACCACTCATCGCTGCTAAAAAAGTATCGAAACTCTACCTGGGTGATGGGAGGCGAGGGTGAATCTCTAAAGCCAATTTACATTAGAGAGTGGGAGAAAGAATTAGATAGGACTATAACAGATGCTGAAATGAAGCTTATATTGAGAAGTTCCCATGGCTTCTCCCTCTGCATTCGTCTACAGGAGAATCACTATAAACTCCTGACGAGGTGGTATAAAACCCCAGTTTTCTCTACAAGACAGGATTAACACTTACAAGGGAATGCTGGACATACGGAACTGACGTGGGCTCCTTATCACACATCTGGTGGCACTGCTCTCGGATTAAGTCCTACTGGAAAGAAATTGAAGCGTTGATTCAAAAACTAACAACTCCAAATTTTAAGCTAACTCTAGAGATGGTGGCACTTGCATTACCAACACCCCAGTATTCTCCTTCAAAAAAGAATCTGATTTTGCATATCATAGCTTCGGCCAAAGCATTAATCCCTTTACATTGGATAGATGTTCACCCTCCCACTGTACAGGAAATGAAAGCCAAGATGACTCAAATTTGTAGGTTTGAAGAAATGACCAGCTGGATCGATAGGACGCATGACCAATTTACTAAGGTTTGGAGCCCTTGGAGATCCTTGACGTAGATGGACCCTAGCCAAATAGTAGCAATGTCACTTATATTTGTGACGTAGCTACCTAGTTACATCCCCCCCTCTCCTTCCCCTCTCCCCACTTCTCTTTTCTGCCTCTATCTTTCATTTATGTTTCTCTTACTCTTCTTCTCCCTCTATTATGTGTTTTCATGGCACTGCAAAATATAAGAGACCAGTTTAGAGAGCGCTGTAGACGATCAGAAAATAAGCCACTTCTCTCCAAAAAAACCCATCAGGGACAGATTGATCTTCTGCAGAAAATATGGTGAATGAACTGCTGAGGACTGGGGGAAAGTCATATTCTCTGATGAAGCCTCTTTCCGATTGTTTTGGGCATCAGGAAAAAGGCTTGTCCGGAGAAGAAAAGGTGAGCACTACCATCAGTCCTGTGTCATGCCAACAGTAAAGCATCCTGAGACCATTCATGTGTGGGGTTGCTTCTGATCCAAGGGAGTGGGCTCACTCACAATTTTGCCCCAAAACACAGCCATGAATAAAGAATGGTACCAAAACACCCTCCAACAGCAACTTTTTCCAACAATCCAACAACAGTTTGGTGAAGAACAATGCATTTTCCAGCACAATGGAGCACCATGTCATAAGGCAAAAATTATACCTAAGTGGCATTTTGGGTCCATGGCCTGGAAACTCCCCAGATCTTAATCCCATTGAGAACTTGTGGTCAATCCTCAAGAGGCGGGTGGACAAACAAAAACCCACTAATTCTGACAAACTCCAAGAGGTGATTATGAAAGAATGGGTTGCTATTAGTCAGGAATTGGCCCAGAAGTTGATTGACTCTTTGCATAAATGTCATGTAATTGTCGATAAAATCCTTTGAAACGTATAAAGTGCGTGTAATTATATTTCACTACATCCCAGAAACAACTGAAACAAAGATCTAAAAGCAGTTTATCAGCAAACTTTGTGAAAACTAATATTTGTGTAATTCTCAAAACTTTTGGCCACAACTGTATATATATATATATACTGTTTTCACATTTTATGTCGGCCTTGTGTTAAAATTAAAAAAACAGTCAAGTTTACCCCATATATCTGCACATATTGCCCTATAATATGGGGATTTTAGAGTTTTTGCTAATTTATTTAAAAGGACAAACTAAAATTTTGAATGGACCTTTTGCTATCACAGTTAAAATTTAGCTCTGAGGCTTCCCATTCTGAACTTCCCTACCTCCGTCTTCCTGGGAGCTGTGCTCTGTGGTGATCCTTCCGTCCACCGCTGCAGTTCTGGGCTCTGTCGCTGTACGTGCTGTGGTGCTGAGGATTCCTCTCCACAGGTTCCACTCAGCACTGCCCACAGCATGCTTGGGGCTGGTTTCGTCTTACATTGCCCTAATGGCGGCACGCATCACTTACTGGGCTGCATGGGTTGGGTCATGTAACCTCGCTGACCAATCCAGGCTCTCCTGCAGGTACTTAAGTGCCTCAGCCCCTTCCCAGATGCCTCAGTGTCAAAGTCCTTGTGTTTGCTTAGCTCTTGATACTCATGTGTGCTCCTCACTTGTACCTTGTTCCTAGATTCTGCTACTCGTCTGTTCCCTGCCTGCTTGCCTTGACTATCCTGTTGCCGATCCGGATTGCCTGACCTGTTCCTGTGCCGCCTGCCCTGTCCTTTTGCCTGTCTGACTTCACCTCTGCCTCATCCTTTGGACCTGCACTGTTGCTCCTGATAACAACCCCGCCTGGCTGACTACACTTGTACTTCTGGTATCTACCCAGGTATCTCCTGGTCACGGTTTTCACTAGTTTTAATTATAATTTTCTTTTTACACTGAAATGATTGGAACCGTGTTCACACCTTGCGTTTTTTTTCTCATGGCCAATGCACCATAATTTTATGTAATTTATATATATATATATTTATATGAAGATGTGCACTGCTGCATACTGGCCATGGGAGTATTAACCATCACATTGAAGTTTTTATACTACTCCAATCCATCAGTATTTTTATTATTATGAATAGAACAAATGCCTGTCTTGCACTTGTGTGTGATTGCGGTGCCATATGTACCTGGATATAATCTCCTCCCTAAGTTGGGGGATGGGTGCTCTGCATGAGAGTATATATGGCAGCTCTCACACAAGCAAAACATGCCAGTCATGAATAAGACCTGTTTGAAACGCGTAGATTGAACCAGAACCTGTGAAGTTTTACTGCCGTCTTTTGTATCAAAATAAAGAAAAAAATATCACTCAAGATTCAAGTGGTGCTGGAACCCTCTTTTTCGTCCATACTATCAAGGTCTAACCTACACTTCCGTGCACCCGGGGATAAATACATGTATCATCACTAAACAAGGGTGAGCTGGATATTCACATTACCTATCTCCTGGTCCGCCTGGACCAGCTCCCTCGTGTGCTTTCCCTCCTCAAGGGGTAGCGACCTGGTGTTCCTCTCGGGAAAGTCTATCCCCACCATCAGGGGTACTGTGAAGAATAGAGGGGTTAGTCAACGTCCTTAGAGGAGGTGGGACACATGGCTCAGTGGGTTCACACCCGCTGCTTCGTGACAATGATCATCTATGAAGTGTTTCTACACCTTGACTGGAGTCCACCTGTGGTAAATTTAGTTGATTGGACATGATTTGGAAAGACACAGGCCTGTTTATATAAAGCCTCACAGCTGACAATGCATATCAGAGGAAAGACCAAACCATAAGGAGGAGAGAATTGCCTGTTGAGCTTAGAGACAGGATTGTGTGAAGGCACAGATCTGAAGGGTAAAAAATATTCTGGTGCACTACATGTTCCCAAGAACACAGTGACATACATAATTCTTAAATGGAAGAAGTTCAGGGCTCTTCTTTCAGCTGCCCCCCCCCCCCCCCCATATCCCCAGACTAAGTAATTGGGGAAAAAGGTTTTAGGTAATACAGGTGACCAAGAACCTTTATGCAGATGGGAGAAACTTCCAGTCAACCATCACTACAGCACACTACTAGTCTGGGCTTTATGCCCCAGTGGCCAGAATGAAGCCTCTGCTCTGTAAAATACACATGAAAGCCTACCTGTAGTTTGCAGGAAAGCTCCTTAAGGACTTAGACTGTGAGAAACACAATTTCCCAGTCTTAGTAAACCAAGATTACACCTTGTAGCCTCAATTCTAAGTGCCATGTTTAGAGGAAAAAGGGCCAATAACTTGCCAAATAACATCCTTCAAATGATGCATAGTGGTGGCAGCATTATGCTGTTGTTGTTTTTTTTCAGCGGCTCGGACAGGGAGACTGGTCAGGGTTGAGGAAAATTTGAATGGAGCAAAGAACACATATATTTTTAACAAAAACCTGATCCCAAGTTCTCTGGACCTCAGACTGGGCAGAAGGTTTACCTTCCTGATCTGATGACTGATTTGGGGAAAACCCAAAAATGGCTGTCCATCGATGGTTTCTATCCAACCTGACAAAGCTTGAGAGGATCTGCAGAGAAGAATGTCAGAAAATCCCTGTGTTCAAACCTTGTGGCATCATACCCAAAAAGACTGGAAGCTTTACTGCTTGAACTAAGTACTGAGTTAAGGGTCTGAATACTTATGTCAATGAAAGATTTTTGTTTTTGTTTTTAATAAATTAGCTAAGATTTCTAACATTTGTCATTATTTTACAACATTAATTGAAGACTTCTCCACTGCATTATACTGTATATACTTTAATACAAGATAATACAAGCTAGCATTATATTTCAGTGCATGAGTGAAATTGCTTTTGAGGAACATGACCTGCCAGGCTCCTCTTAGCTAATACCATAGTCTAATTGGTACAACATTCTTACATATAGTCCTTTTACAGCAGTATTTTGTGCCTTTTTCTTAGCCGCTAATCTTAATGTCTTCAGAAAAGCACAATTAGTAAGGCTGTGACTAGGGATGAGCGAATCCGAACTGTATAGTATACAGTATAATGTATATATACATTTTCGTAAAAGTCTGGGTTCGGGTTTGGGTTCGATGTTCGTCGTTTTCTTGGCGCTTTTTGAAAGGCTGCAAAGCCTAATCAACAAGCGTCATACTACTTTCCCCAAGAGGTGGTCACAGCCATGCCTACTATTGGCATGGCTGTGATTGGCCAGTGCACCATGTGACCCAGCCTCTATTTAATCTGGAGTCACGTAGCACCGCACGTCACTCTGCTCTGATCAGTGTAGGGAGAGGTTGCATCTGCGACTGTTAGGGCGAGATTAGGCAGTGATTAACTACTCCAAAACACTTAAGTCAGTGATCGATCTACAGCTGTGGATCATTGAACTGCTGCTATTCAATTGCTCACTGTTTTTAGGCTGCCCAGAGCATTTTTCAGTCACTTTTTTCTGGGGTGATCGGCGGCCATTTTGTGTCTTGTGGTGCGCCAACACAAGCTGCCACCAAGTCTATTTAACCATCAATAGTGTGGTTATTTTTGGGCTATATCCTACATCAGGGGCAAGCTGCCACCAAGTTCATTTAACCATCAATAGTGTGGTTATTTTTTGGCTATATCCTACATCAGGGGCAAGCTGCCACCAAGTCCATTTAACCATCAATAGTGTGGTTATTTTTTTGGTATATCCTACATCAGGGGCTTGGCTGTGCTTGCTATTTTATTGAGGGGTGAAATACAATTGCCAAAATAGCAGTACCCTAAATATGGTGTTTCAGCTGTGGCCAGCCAATTGTAATACTGTCTGCTGTCTGGCAAAGGATATATTTTTGTTCTGGGTTGAAATACAATTCCCAACTTAGCAATTTCCTAAATTAGTGGTTTCTGCTGTATCAGGCCTACTTTAAATCTATCCATAAAAGGGTATATTAGATTCAAGGTACTGAAAGGGTCATCCACAATAACTTCACACGCTATCGTGCATTTCCAAGTCTAATTCTGTCCGTAAACGTATACCTGTCACCCAGCGCCTAAATAATAGGCCTCAAATTTATATTCAGCTAATTCTGTGTTGATTGCTGAGGCTGGTCAATTCATTTAGTGTCCGCCAAAGCACAGTTTTTGGTCTGGGTTGAAATACAACTCCCAACTTAGCAATTTCCTAAATTAGTGGTTACTGCTGTATCAGGCCTACTTTAAATCTATCCATAAAAGGGTATATTAGATTCAAGGTGCTGATAGGGTCATTCTCAATAACTTCACACACAAGCTACCGTGCATTTCCAAGTCTAGATCTGTCCGTAAACGTATACCTGTCACCCAGCGCCTAAATAATAGGCCTCAAATTTATATTCAGCTAAATCTGTGGTTATTGCTGTAGCTGGTCAAGTTATTTTGTGTCCGTCAAAGCACAGTTTTTGTTCTGGGTTGAAATACAATTCCCAACTTAGCAATTCTCTAAATTAGTGGTTTCTGCTGTATCAGGCCTACTTTAAATCTATCCATAAAAGGGTATATTAGATTCAAGGTGCTGATAGGGTCATCCACAATAACTTCACACACACGCGTGCATTTCCAAGTCTAATTCTGTCCGTAAACGTATACCTGTCACCCATCGCCTAAATAATAGGCCTCAAATTTATATTCAGCTAAATCTGTGGTTATTGCTGTAGCTGGTCAAGTTATTTTGTGTACGTCAAAGCACAGTTTTTGTTCTGGGCTGAAATACAATTCCCAACTGAGCAATTCCCGAAATTAGTTGTTTCTACTGTATCAGGCCTACGGTACTTTACATCTATCCATAAAAGGGTATATTAGATTCAAGGTGCTGATAGGGTCATTCTCAATAACTGCACACACAAGCTACCGTGCATTTCCAAGTCTAATTCTGTCCGTAAACGTATACCTGTCACCCAGCGCCTAAATAATAGGCCTCAAATTTATATTCAGCTAAATCTGTGGTTATTGCTGTAGCTGGTCAAGTTATTTTGTGTCCGTCAAAGCATAGTTTTTGTTCTGGGTTGAAATACAATTCCCAACTTAGCAATTCTCTAAATTAGTGGTTTCTGCTGTATCAGGCCTACTTTAAATCTATCCATAAAAAGGTATATTAGATTCAAGGTGCTGATAGGGTCATCCACAATAACTTCACACACGCGCGTGCATTTCCAAGTCTAATTCTGTCCGTAAACGTATACCTGTCACCCAGCGCCTAAATACTAGGCCTACAATTTATATTCAGCTAAATCTGTCGTTACCGCTGTGCCTGTATTAGTGTAATACGGTACCTAAATAGATAGCCAGATAGTGTTAGGTGTCTGTAAAAAAAGGCCTGAATTTGAAATCAATACATTGGGCCAAATAATATTTTTAATATTGTGGTGAACGGTAACAATGAGGAAAACATCTAGTAAGGGACGCGGACGCGGACATGGTCGTGGTGGTGCTAGTGGACCCTCTGGTGCTGAGAGAGGACGTAGCCGTTCTGCCACAGCCACACGTCCTAGTGTACCAACTACCTCAGGTCCCAGTAGCCGCCAGAATTTACAGCGATATTTGGAGGGGCCCAATGCCATTCTAAGGATGGTAAGGCCTGAGCAGGTACAGGCATTAGTCAATTGGGTGGCCGACAGTGGATCCAGCACGTTCACATTATCTCCCACCCAGTCTTCTGCAGAAAGCGCAAAGATGGCGCCTGAAAACCAACCCCATCAGTCTGTCACATCACCCCTATGCATACCAGGGAAACTGTCTGAGCCTCAAGTTATGCAGCAGTCTCTTATGCTGTTTGAAGACTCTGCTGGCAGGGTTTCCCAAGGGCATCCACCTAGCCCTTCCCCAGCGGTGGAAGACATAGAATGCACTGACGCACAAACACTTATATTTCCTGATGATGAGGACATGGGAATACCACCTCAGCACGTCTCTGATGATGACGAAACACAGGTGCCAACTGCTGCGTCTTTCTGCAGTGTGCAGACTGAACAGGAGGTCAGGGATCAAGACTGGGTGGAAGACGATGCAGGGGACGATGAGGTCCTAGACCCCACATGGAATGAAGGTCGTGCCACTGAATTTCACAGTTCGGAGGAAGAGGCAGTGGTGAGACCGAGCCAACAGCGTAGCAAAAGAGGGAGCAGTGGGCAAAAGCAGAACACCCGCCGCCAAGAGACTCCGCCTGCTACTGACCGCCGCCATCTGGGACTGAGCACCCCAAAGGCAGCTTCAAGGAGTTCCCTGGCATGGCACTCAAACAATGTGCTTACGACAAGACCCGAGTGGTTTGCACGCTGTGCCATCAGAGCCTGAAGCGAGGCATTAACGTTCTGAACCTTAGGACAACCTGCATGACCAGGCACCTGCATGCAAAGCATGAACTGCAGTGGAGTAAACACCTTAAAAACAAGGAACTCACTCAGGCTCCCCCTGCTACCTCTTCTGCTACTGCCGCCTCGGCCTCTTCTGCTGCTGCCGCCTCTGCCTCTTCCTCCGCCTCTGGAGGAACGTTGGCACCTGCCGCCCAGCAAACAGGGGATGTACCACCAACACCACCACCTCCGTCACCAAGCATCTCAACCATGTCACATGGCAGCGTTCAGCTCTCCATCTCACAAACATTGGAGAGAAAGGGTAAATTCCCACCTAGCCACCCTCGATCCCTGGCCCTGAATGCCAGCATTTCTAAACTACTGGCCTATGAAATGCTGTAATTTAGGCTGGTGGACACAGACAACTTCAAACAGCTCATGTCGCTTGCTGTCCCACAGTATGTTGTTCCCAGCCGGCACTACTTCTCCAAGAGAGCCGTGCCTTCCCTGCACAACCAAGTATCCGATAAAATCTAGTGTGCACTGTGCAACGCCATCTGTGGCAAGGTCCACCTAACCACAGATACGTGGACCAGTAAGCACGGCCAGGGACGCTATATCTCCCTAACTACACACTGGGTAAATGTAGTGGCGGCTGGGCCCCAGGCGGAGAGCTGTTTGGCGCACGTCCTTCTGCCGCCAAGGATCGCAGGGCAACATTTTTTGCCTCCTGTTGTCTCCTCCTCCTACTCGGCTTCCTCCTCCTCTTCTTCCACCTGCTCATCCAGTCAGCCACACACCTTCACCACCAACTTCAGCACAGCCCGGGGTACACATCAGCAGGCCATTCTGAAACTCATATGTTTGGGGGACAGGCCCCACACCGCACAGTAGTTGTGGCGGGGTATAGAACAACAGACCGACGAGTGGTTGCTGCCGGTGAGCCTCAAGCCCGGCCTGGTGGTGTGCGATAATGGGCGAAATCTCGTTGCAGCTCTGGGACTAGCCGGTTTGACGCACATCCCTTGCCTAGCGCATGTGCTGAATTTGGTGGTGCAGAAGTTCATTCACAACTACCCTGACATGTCAGAGCTGCTGCATAAAGTGCAGGCCGTCTGTTCGCGCTTCCGGCGTTCACATCCTGCTGCTGCTCGCCTGTCTGCGCTACATCGTAACTTCGGCCTTCCCGCTCACCGCCTCATATGCGACGTGCCCACCAGGTGGAACTCCACCTTGCACATGCTGGACAGATTGTGCGAGCAGCAGCAGGCCATAGTGGAGTTTCAGCTGCTGCACGCACGGGTCAGTCGCACTGCGGAACAGCACCACTTCACCACCAATGACTGGGCCTCCATGCGAGACCTGTGTGCCCTGTTGCGCTGTTTCGAGTACTCCACCAACATGACCAGTGGCGATGACGCCGTTATCAGCGTTACAATACCACTTCTATGTCTCCTTGAGAAAACACTTAGGGTGATGATGGAAGAGGAAGTGGCCCAGGAGGAGGAGGAGGAAGAGGGGTCATTTTTAGCACTTTCAGGCCAGTCTCTTCGAAATGACTCAAAGGGAGGATTTTTGCAACAGCAGAGGCCAGGTACAAATGTGGCCAGCCAGGGCCCACTACTGGAGGACGAGGAGGACGAGGATTAGGAGGAGGTGGAGGAGGATGAGGATGAAGCATGGTCACACTGGGGTGGCACCCAACGCAGCTCGGGCCCATCACTGGTGCGTGGCTGGGGGGAAACGCAGGACGATAACGATACGCCTCCCACAGAGGACAGCTTGTCCTTACCTCTGGGCAGCCTGGCACACATGAGCGACTACATGCTGCAGTGCCTGCGCAACGACAGCAGAGTTGCCCACATTTTAATGTGTGCGGACTACTGGGTTGCCACCCTGCTGGATCCACGGTACAAAGACAATGTGCCCACCTTACTTCCTGCACTGGAGCGTGATAGGAAGATGCGTGAGTACAAGCGTACGTTGGTAGACGCGCTACTGAGAGCATTCCCAAATGTCACAGGTGAACAAGTGGAAGCCCAAGGCGAAGGCAGAGGAGGAGCAAGAGGTCGCCAAGGCAGCTGTGTCACGGCCAGCTCCTCTGAGGGCAGGGTTAGCATGGCAGAGATGTGGAAAACTTTTGTCAACACGCCACAGCTAAGTGCACCAGCATCTGATACGGAACGTGTTAGCAGGAGGCAACATTTCACTAACATGGTGGAACAGTACGTGTGCACACCCCTCCACGTACTGACTGATGGTTCGGCCCCATTCAACTTCCGGGTCTCTAAATTGTCCACGTAGCCAGAGCTAGCCTTTTTATGCCTTGGAGATCCTGGCCTGCCCGGCAGCCAGCGTTTTGTCTGAACGTGTATTCAGCACGGCAGGGGGCGTCATTACAGACAAACGCAGCCACCTGTCTACAGCCAATGTGGACAAGCTGACGTTCATAAAAATGAACCAGGCATGGATCCCACAGGACCTGTCCATCCCTTGTGCAGATTAGACATTAACTACCTCCCCATAACCATATATTATTGTACTTCAGGGCACTTCCTCATTCAATCCTATTTTTATTTTCATTTTACCATTATATTGCGGGGCAACCCAAAGTTGAATGAAACTCTCCTCTGTCTGGGTGCCGGGGCCTAAATATCTGACAATGGACTGTTCCAGTGTTGGGTGACGTGAAGCCTGATTCTCTGCTATGACATGAAGACTGATTATCTGCTGAGTCGCTGACATGAAGCCTGAATCTCTGTTATGGGACCTCTCTCCTCTGCCTGGGTGCCGGGGCCTAAATATCTGACAATGGACTGTTCCAGTGGTGGGTGACGTGAAGCCTGATTCTCTGCTATGACATGAAGACTGATTCTCTGCTGACATGAAGCCTGAATCTCTGTTATGGGACCTCTCTTCTCTGCCTGGGTGCCGGGGCCTAAATATCTGACAATGGACTGTTCCAGTATTGGGTGACGTGAAGCATGATTCTCTGCTATGACATGAAGACTGATTCTCTGCTGACATGAAGCCTGAATCTCTGTTATGGGACTTCTCTCCTCTGCCTGGGTGCCGGGCCCTAAATATATGACAATGGACTGTTCCAGTGTTGGGTGACGTGAAGCCTTATTCTCTGCTATGACATGAAGACTGATTCTCTGCTGACATGAAGCCAGATTCTCTGCTATGGGACCTCTCTCCAATTGATATTGGTTAATTTTTATTTATTTTATTTTTATTTTTATTCATTTCCCTATCCACATTTGTTTGCAGGGGATTTAACTACATTTTGCTGCTTTTTGCAGCCCTCTAGCCCTTTCCTGGGCTATTTTACAGCCTTTATAGTGCCGAAAAGTTCGGGTCACCATTGACTTCAATGGGGTTCGGGTTCGTGACGAAGTTCGGGTCGGGTTCGGATCCTTCTCGAACCCGAACATCCAGGTGTTCGCTCAACTCTAGTTGTGACCAGTTTAGTTGTGCAGTGGTAGCAAAAACCTACCAGGGGATAATACAGACTGTGGACAGCTGAATATATCCATGTTCTGCATATAGAGAAGTTGTAGAATTAGGATAAATGCATTTGGAGCAGAAATGATAAACCCATATAAAAATGTACTACTGCGGAAAAGCACAATGCTTAAAAGTAATGAAACCAAAGTCTTGGGAATTGAGGTTCTTTCATTGTCATGTCTTCCCTAATGAACTCATTTAGATTAGAAAATGGATTTAATATTTTATTGAAATTAACCTAAGCCAGAAAAGAGGATTACATTGTCTATCCCTGAATACAGTCATATTACAAAGTGTGGTAACATGATACATGAATATTAAGCAAAGGGAGAACATTGCTACTGTGCCAAGGAGAGCAAACTCATTACACTTTCATTCAGTGACTCTGTTTTCAGTGAAATTAAATTCCAGTAATGATATAAGGCTACTTTCACACTAGCATTTTAGTTTTCTGGTATTGAGATCAGTCATAGGAGCTCAATACTGGAAAAGAAATGCTTCAGTTTTGCCCCTATTAATTGTCAATGGGGACAAAACTGAAATGAACAGAACGGAATGCACAAAAATGCATTCCGTTCCATTTAGTTGCGTTACCATACAACATTTCGTAGTTTGCTTTCTGTCCTGGGATGTGGAGCAAGACAGATCTGGCATGATCATCAATGCAAGTGAATAGGGACAGATCCGTTTTCTCTGACACAATCTGCTACAATAGAAAACTGATCCGTCCACCATTGCCTTTCAATGGAGTACGTGATGGATCCGTCTTGGCAAAGTTAAAGATAATACCACCGTATCTGTTCATAAAGGATGCAGATGGTTGTATTATCAGTAATGGAAGCGTTTTTGATGAACCCTGCTGGATCCAGTAAAAACGCTAGTGTCAAAATAGCCTTACTACAGTTTTCGAAGGCAAATAGGGAAAGTATTTAGTATAGGAGTTTTCCAGGGAGAATTGGGCCTGATGTTAAAAATAAAAAAGAAGGATCAAGCACCTCCCAGCAGTCCGCTCCATACATTCCCTCAGCCACTGTGACGTTGTCACGGCTGTCATGGTATGGTGATAGTGGACAGTGACACTTTTGCCGTGCATGCTTGTTGCTGGTGGCAGCGTGTTGTTAGCATGATTTTACACTTCCCCTTCAAGCTGGTGTTCCTTCCCATTTTGGTTTGTTTAGGGTTAAAGGAGTGTGAGCTTGAGGTTAGTTATATGTCTGCCTTTGTATGTGTAGGAGCTTTTTTCCTCTCTGGATGTGTCACCTGTTCGTGAGGGCCTCCTTGTGGAACATTAAGGTCTTTGGCAATGTCATCCGGATGTTTCCCCATGTCCCCTTACCTTCCTCAACTGTTTATGATGTTTGGTGTGGGTTTATGTACAGGGTGTTTGTTGTATGTCATTTGGTGTTCCATGTCTGGTCTATTTGGTGTTTGTAGTCTAGCATCGTTGTTTGACATTTCCCCTGTCTGTGCCTGCGGAAGTGGGCTCAATTGGTTTCCCGGAGGGGTAAACCACAAGTCAGCAAACTGTAGTTGTTCGACCCAGTCGTTGTGGCAGGTAAGTGGTGGTTGTTCCAGTGTGTGCCGTTTGCGCTGGGCTCTTACTTGCCAGTATGTTTTTATACTTGTTCTCTGCTCCTTCATTGTTGCTAGGCCTGTGGATGACTATGGTTCTTCCGGATCTTGGAGGAACCAGTTGTCTCTTTCTTCTTACAATACCATCAGGGATCATCAGTGCGAATTAGGGTCCAAGGTTCTGGGTATGAGCCCTCCCACCATCAGGGTTGGCTCTTTCAGTCAGGAGGTCAGGGATTGTATTTAGGGATGCATAGGAGGTGACCTGCTCCTTTATCTTGGCTTTCAGGCCTAGTGGCATGGTCTATATATACATTGTGCTTTTTTTTTTTACCCCACTCCCCACCGTGACAGATGTAGAGATACGTCACGGTGGCTGAAGGGGTTAATGGACAACTGGGCTTTACCATTCCCCTTGTTAATAGTGTTAGTCCTAATAAAATCAATTCTCAGCACTGATTGGGCAGTTTCAAATTGTGTAGGGAAATGATTAATTAACTAGGAGAATGGCAGCACAGCACCATATATTTCGAGGAGAAATAATAGAGGAACTGCATAAGATATACATGCCAGCTGCCAGTTCCTCAACAAGTTAGCTATAGGTAGTTGAGTTTTGTTAATAGATACTATTGCAGTGTCCCACTCCATAATAGTAGTGGGGCACTAAATATATATATATATATATATATATATATACAGTACAGACCAAAAGTTTGGACACACCTTATCATTCAAAGAGTTTTCTTTATTTTCATGACTATGAAAATTGTAGATTCACACTGAAGGCATCAAAACTATGAATTAACACATGTGGAATTATATACATAACAAAAAGGTGTGAAACAACTGAAAATATGTCATATTCTAGGTTCTTCAAAGTAGCCACCTTTTGCTTTGATTACTGCTTTGCACACTCTTGGCATTCTCTTGATAAGCTTCAAGAGGTAGTCACCTGAAATGGTTTTCACTTCACAGGTGTGCCCTGTCAGGTTTAATAAATGGGATTTCTTGCCTTATAAATGGGGTTGGGACCATCAGTTGCGTTGTGGAGAACGAAGTCAGGTGGATACACAGCTGATAGTCCTACTGAATAGACTGTTTGAGAATTTGTATTATGGCAAGAAAAAAGCAGCTAAGTAAAGAAAAACGAGTGGCCATCATTACTTTCAGAAATGAAGGTCAGTCAGTCCGAAAAAGTGGAAATCTGTGCTTTGGTCTTAAAGTCCAAATTTGAGATCTTTAGTTACAACCACCGTGTCTTTGTGCGACGCAGAAAAGGTGAACGGATGGACTCTACATGCCTGGTTCCCACCGTGAAGCATGGAGGAGGAGGTATGATGGTGTGGGGGTGCTTTGCTGGTGACACTGTTGGGTATTTATTCAAAATTAAAGGCATACTGAACCAGCATGGCTACCACAGCATCTTGCAGCTATTGCATGCTATTCCATCAGGTTTGCGTTTAGTTGGACCATCATTTAATTTTAAACAGGACAATGAACTCAAACACACCTCCAGGCTGTGTAAGGGCTATTTGACCATGAAGGAGAGTGAAGGGGTGCTGCGCCAGATGACCTGGCCTCCACAGTCACCGGACCTGAACCCAATCGAGATGGTTTGGGATGAGCTGGACCGCAGAGTGAAGGCAAAAGGGCCAACAAGTGCTAAGCATCTCTGGGAACTCCTTCAACTGATGGTCCCAACCCCATTTATAAGGCAAGAAATCCCATTTATTAAACCTGACAGGGCACACCTGTGAAGTGAAAACCATTTCAGGGGACTACCTCTTGAAGTTCATCAAGAGAATGCCAAGAGTGTGCAAAGCAGTAATCAAAGCAAAAGGTGGCTACTTTGAAGAACCTAGAATATGACATATTTTCAGTTGTTTCACACCTTTTTGTTATGTATATAATTCCACATGTGTTAATTCATAGTTTTGATGCCTTCAGTGTGAATCTACAATTTTCCTAGTCATGAAAATAAAGAAAACTCTTTGAATGAGAAGGTGTGTCCAAACTTTTGGTCTGTACTGTATATATAAAAAGAGGGATATATGTATGTATGTTCCGCAACCATCGATTTCAACAAAACTTGGTATACACACCCCTTGCTACCTGGAAAGAAATCTTCTGGGGTCAATTGACCTGCATTAGCCAATACAAGCCTGCAAGTCTTTCTCTTCATATCCCATCTGCCATACACACGGTCACATGTCCCTTATCAGCCAATAGAAGCTCGCAGGCGCTTAGTCTCCACATACACACAGTTTTACTCCAGGCTTCCATAACAAACCAGCCATTTTTCTTCACTGCTGTAGGTCAGCTTTAGGCTAGGGCTACATGACGACATGTGTAGCGTGACAATAAATCGCACGACACATAGGGCACAACTACACTGGTACATGTCGCACAACAATTTTTATAATGATAGTCTATGGTGTTGCACTACTGCGACTGTGACACAACAAGGATGCATCTTGGATGGATTTTTTGCAACTGTCGCAGCATGTCACATCTCACAGTGCAAATAAAGAAGAAAATCCACAGCACTCCTCAGTTCTGGTGAATAAGCTGGTTACTTTATTGGTAACAGCAGCATTGGAATAGCAACGTTTTCAACCATCTCTGGTCTTTATCAAGCTATGGCTATATATAGCTTGATAAAGACCAGAGATGGTTGAAACGTTGCTATTCCAATGCTGCTGTTACCAATAAAGTAACCAGCTTATTCACCAGAACTGAGGAGTGCTGTGGATTTTCTTCTTTATTTGTATACTTATGGGACCCCCAGCCAGGATCCTGATCCGCGAGCACTAACCTATCCAGATTTCTATTGGCAACTGTCCCTATATTGGGACCTGGAGTGCTGCTTAACCCTCTTTTTTACATCTCACAGTGCGACACCATAGCCTATCATTATAAAAATTGTTGAGACAAAATGTCACCCGACACATGTAGTCATGTAGCCCTAGCAGGGCAGGACCATGTGGAGGTTGCTGTCAAAGAGGAGTTCACTGTGAATGTTACTGTTAAGGGGGCAGGCCTCTGTGGAGGTCACTGATAAGGGGACAGGGGCCACTATTAGGCTACCTTCACACTCGCGTTTTGTGTGGATCCATCATGGATGGATGCTTTTAGATAATACAACCGTCTGTATCCGTTCTGAACGTATCCGTTTGTATTATCTTTAATTCATATCATTCCAAAGGGTTCACATACTTTTTCTTGCAACTGTATTTGCAGAATGTCAGTTTATAAGATGTCTGTATATTGCTGTAAATACTTCTAACAGGCTGCTGTTCTCTTACAAGCAAACACACCCAGTCACCCCTAGGTGGTGCTGGCACTATAAATATATATATATATATATATATATATATATATATAGTGGATATTTGGGGATTTGCTGTGGTAGACAGGACAAGTGGACGCAGTATAGTGGCAAAGACCAGTTTGTAACCCCCAAATTTTTTCTGTGTTTTATTCACACATGGCAACAAAACAGTACGACAGTCCATATAGTAACACAGTCACCTTTTATTCTAGGTGTTAGTTCACATTCGCTCTGCATTTCTCCGGACAGAGCAGACCTCCAAAACTCAGGCTTCCAGCCTAGCACACAGCTCAGATCCCAATCCAGTGATTGCCAGAGCTACTCTCTCAGAGAGAGGTAATAACACCTAGCTGACACTGCCGGCTGGGTTTATTATATGCCAGTCAAGACCCTGGAACGTGGGGAGTAGTCACTCACCCACACTTTGACTACTCCCAGTAACAGCCATCCCGGATTAGCTATACAGCTATACTAAATAGCTAGGTGTCAAACAGAAATTGCTGTTACTCCACCAAGGCCAGGAACCTCGGAGACACATATCTTCCATCAATGACGGACCCTTGAGCCTTCCTACAATGCATATAGGGTAAGTATGGCTTAGTGAGTAAAGAAAGTGTAGTTAGAGAACAAGGTCAGACTAGACCAGAACACTAAAGTTAGGATCAGCATAGGTTTGGTCTGCAGCCAAGGAAAGCTAACTCCGGAGTCAGACACAGAAGTCAGATGCCCCAGCCAGACTGCAGAGTTTGACAAAATTTCCGGCTAACCAAAGCTAGGGCTGGACCTGCTTAACTCAGAAGCTAAGTGAGCTGACAAGTAGCTATCCATCTGAATTGTACACAGACCAAAGGTGAGTCTCCAGAGAAGACTAACAGAAACCTAGAGTGTTGAGAAGTATAAGGAGAGACTAGGGGAGACAAGAGTGTTACCTCAGCCTATGGACTCCATTAGTACTAAATGTGAGACAGGAGTTAGCCTACGATGCCTGTTCACAGTCTGCAGTGAAGTATATGCTGTGGGCAGAGCTACATTACTCTATGGACAGTGTGGAAGTATTCTTGGAAATTGTGAGTTAGCCAGGAAGGCATGATATATGCACTGGCTTGGCTGTGTGAAACAAAGAAGTTTATTGATATATACTCCACCCCTGGAAGATAGATAGTCAGCCAGAAGTTACAATAATTTGAGTGTGAACGGAGTCAATACCTTTTCTAGAGCCTGTTATTAGGATTACATATACGTGATATGTGATGTCCTTTGAATGGATTACAACCACCGCTTTGCATTGCAATAATGTGTACATCTACCTCAAGGCGAGTGATTCTCAGTAATAGTTCCAATCAGTGGCATACCTGCAATAGAGGCAGGCCACGCAGCTGCTATGAGACCCCTGGGGAAGGGAGTCTGAAGTGGAGGATAGGCCACACCCACTAATTGCACTTATATAGCTACCTGTGAGAGGAGAATATAGTATGTGGAGGAAGATCTTTGGTGATGTCATCATTACCATGTGACCAGTGCAGGAAGCCAAGGCATAGAAGAGCAGTGAAGTCTGAAGGACCTTTGGTAATGTCATCATGTGACCAGTGCAGAAAACTGGTGAAAGACCTGTGGGATGTCGTCGTGAGGGTGTGGAGCTTCTGTGTTGTGCCTGGAGGAGAGATTAGTGGTGTCCTAGGATAACCCATAACATCCTAGAAAAGCTGGGAGTTGTAGTTCTGTCCTATTACTTTTTGCGCATACACTTCCAAATCCTACGCGACTGTACTTTCAAGCATATATCACATTTAAAATGAAGAAGACGAGCAGTAAGGGACAGGGAAGTGGCCGTGATGCTGATGGTGCACGCAGAGGCCATGGCCCTGGGCGAGGTGAAACTGTGCCTGCTGCCAGAGCACAAAAAAAACAATCATCCACGATACCTAGCTTCATGTCCCAGTTTGCAGGGTGGCGCAGGACACCACTCTTGAAGTAAGACCAGTGCGACCAGGTGGTTGGTTGGATTGCAACAGATAATGCTTCTATTCAAATAAGCACCACCCTGTCTTCCACCAAGTCCAGTCTCAGTAGCCAGGAGTGTGGTCAACACAATCCTCACCCTAATCCTCCTTTCTCCCACCATGTACAGTCTTGCCAAACAAGTGATCCACACTCGTTTATTCAGAGGACCTCTTTTCATCGCCATTTCTTGATTTGGCCCTCTCGCCAAACATGCTTAAAGAGGGACATGAGATCTTGTGCCCTGATTCCAAACCTCTTGAGCATCCACAGTCACAAAAACGTGACGGTGTTAGTGTTTTATGAGATGGATGATGATGAAACACAGTTGCCAATGAGTCAACTGCAATTACTGTCCCAAGAGGTTGATGAAGAGGATGAGACACAGTTGTCAATCACTGAGGTTGTGGTTAGGTCAACCAATCAGTAGGATGATCAGAGTGAGGAAGTAGAAGAGGAGGTGGTGGAAATAAGGTCACTGACCCAACCTGGGAAGGTGGCAAGCTGAGCGAGGACAGCAGTACAGAGGGGGAGATATCTGCAGCAACAGGCTGGAACTGGCAGTGGGGTGGCAAAAGAGAGAAGACGGGCCACACCAAACTGTTTCACGGAGCACCCCCTTGCGGAAATCTCCCTTGCCAAGGGGTAGATGTTCTGCAGTATGGCACTTTTTTTAGGAAAGTGCGAACAACAAAAGAATAGTAGTTTGCAACCTGTGCCATACGAAAATGAGCCGGGACGTGAACACTAGCAACCTCACCACCACCAGAATGATCCGTCACATGGTATTCAAGCACCGTAATAAGTGGGACAAATGCCTTGGTCCACAATCTGTGTCTGCGGGTCACACTACTTCCTCCTCTTCCCCTGTGTTATGTGCTGGCACTGCTGGCCAATCCCCCGTCGAAGGTGCAGGCCTGGATGTATCCCGCCCTGTACCTGGACCTTTGCAATCACCATCAGTGACCACATCCACTTCTGTGTCCCAGCGCATCGTCCAAATGTCCTTACCCCAGGCCTTTGAATGCAAGCGAAAATACCCAACCACCCACCCACCCACAGACCATAGCACTAAATGCACAGCTTTCAAAATTACTGGCCCTGGAAATGTTGCCATTTAGGCTTGTGGACACTGAGGCCTTCCACAGCCTGATGTCGGCGGCCGTCCCGCATTACGCAGTCCCCAGCCACCGCTATTATTCAAGGTGTGCAGTGCCCGCCTCACACCAACATGTGTCCCGTAACATCACACGTGCCCTGACCAACGCAGTTACTGGGAAGGTCCACTTAACGACGGACAAATGGACAAGTGCATTCGGCCAGGGATGCTACATTTCCTTGACAGCACACTGGGTGAATGTTGCGGAGGCCGGGAGCGAGTCGTATCCTAGGATGGTACAGGTGCTACCGACACCAAGGATTGCGGGCCCTACGACAATTAGGGTTTCCCCCAGCACCTACGTTAGTTCCAAATCCCACTTCTCCTCCTCCGCCTCCTACTCCACTTCCATCTCTGATTTATCCACGTGCGGCACCAGTCAGTCATTAATTGGTAGCAGGAAGCAGTGTAGCACTGCAGTGGGGAAGCGACAATAGGCCGTGCTGAAGCTGATATGCTTAGGTGACAAACAGCACCACGTCGCAGAGCTGTGGGAAGGGATAAGAGACCAGACTGAGTTGTGTCTCTTGCCACTTAACCTAGAACCAGGCATGGTTGTGTCTGATAATGGCCATAACTTGGTGGCGGCTTTGGAGCTTGGCAAGCTCAGACACATCCCATGCCTAGCCCACGTGTTCAACCTTGTGGTTCAGCGGTTTCTCAAAACCTACCCCAATTTGCCTGGTGAAGGTGCACCGCGTGTGTGCACATTTCCGCAAGTCATGGACAGCTTCAGCCGGTCTGTCAACACTGCAGTAGAGCTTGAAATTATCACCTCGACGTGTGTGACGTGAGCATGTGCTGGAATTCAACGTTCCACATGTTGGCCAGGATTTGTGAGCAGCAGAGGGCTATAGTGAAATACCAGCTGCAACTTGGTCGTCGCCTTTCCAGTCACCTTCCGCTATTCACAAGCGAGGACTGGGCATGGATGTTTGACCTCTGTGAGGTTTTAAGAAACTTTGAGGAATCAACACAGATGGTGAGCGGTGATGACGTTATTATCAGCGTAAACATCCCACTTCTGTGTTTCCTCAAACGCTCACTGCTCACAATTAAGGTCAACACTTTGCATGTGGAACAGGTGGAAATGGGGGAAGACATTACACAGGGTGATAGCCAGACCACCCTCAGTTCGTCTTCTCAGCATGAATTGGACAATGAAGAGGAGGAGGAGGATGAGAAGCAGGAGACGGTTGCATCCGCTACAGAGGGTAGTTCCCATGGAAGTTTAATTCCATCTGTTCAGCATGGGTGGGCAGAAGAGGAGGAAGAGGATGAGAAGATTGAGAGTGATCCTCCTGATGATGACAGCGAAGCCTATTGGTACTCTGGCACACATGGCTGACTTCATGTTAGGCTGCCTTTCCCGCGACCCACGCGTTATAAGCATTTTAGACAACACGGATTACTGGTTGTTCTTCTTCTCATCTCTGATTCCTCTGGTGGAGAGGATGAGCAAAATGGTGCAATACCAGAAGATCCTTGTTGATCTGACAACGCTGGCAGCAGATTCCCTAGTTCCTTGGGAGATAAGGGGAACACACAGAGGCAGGGCAACACTCTCCAAATCCTGGGACAGTTTCATGACACCCCGCCAGCACCCTCATCCTGATTAGCGGCCTAGTGTCACAAGGAGGGAAAAATTTTGGAAGATGGTGAAGGAGTACATAGCAGACCGTATCAGCGTCCTCAATGATACCTTTGTGCCTTACAACTACTGAGTGTCCAAGCTGGACACGTGGCACAAACTGCCGCCAGCGTTTTGTCTGAGTGTGTATTTAGTGCTGCTGGGGACATTATAACAGATAAGCGTATCCGCCTGTCAACTGAAAATGCTGACAGGTTGACTCTTATAAAAATGAACAAGGCCTGAATTGACCATGGCTTCTCGACTCCACAAGAGGAAAGCTGATTAACATAAAGGCACTATAAATGTGTTGTTTATAATGTACTGAATAAGGCTACTTTCACACTAGCGTTCGGGCGGATCCGTTCTGAACGGATCCGCTCATAATAATGCAGACGGAGGCTCCGTTCAGAACGGATCCGTCTGCATTATAATGGCAAAAAAAAAGCTAAGTGTGAAAATAGCCTCGGACGGATCCGTCCAGACTTTCAATGTAAAGTCAATGGGGGACGGATCCGCTTGAAGATTGAGCCACATTGTGGCATCTTCAAACGGATCCGTCCCCATTGACTTACATTGTAAGTCTGGACGGATCCGCACGGATCCGCACGCCTCCGCACGGCCAGGCGGACACCCGAACGCTGCAAGCAGCGTTCAGCTGTCCGCCTGTCCGTGCGGAGGCGAGCGGAGCGGAGGCTGAACGCCGCCAGACTGATGCAGTCTGAGCGGATCCGCTCCATTCAGACTGCATCAGGGCTGGACAGCTGCGTTCGGGTCCGCTCGTGAGCCCCTTCAAACGGAGCTCACGAGCGGACACCCGAACACTAGTGTGAAAGTAGCCTAAACTGTATTCCCATGCACCCCTTCCACCACAAGCAATGGTATATGTATGAATCTTCCGTTTATCATCCTCGTTCTCCTCTTCCATATCAACAAATGCTTATTCATCGCATATAATGCCCTCGCATATATGTCCTTTGCATAATTTTTTTTACAGGGTCAGCTCAGCTGCAGGCCCTCGCATATAATGTTTTACAGGGTCAGCTCACCAGCATGCCCTTGCATAAAATGTTTTACAAGGTCAGCTCACCAACAGGCCCTCACCTACAATATTTTACAGGATCAGCTCACCAGCAGGCCCTTGCATATATAATGTTTTACAGGGTCAGCTCACCAGCAGGCCTTCACCTACAATCTTTTACAGGGTCAGCTCACCTGAAGGCCCTCGCATATAATGTTTTAGAGGGTCAGCTCACCTGCAGGCCCTCACCTACAACCTTTTAGATGGTCAGATCACCGGCAGGCCCGCACCTAAAATCTTTTACAGGGTCAGCTGAAGGACCTTGCATATAATGATTTAGAGCAGGGGTGCACAACGTTTCCTGGTTGCGGGCCACATTGCCAGACTGAACCAATGACGAGGGCCGAAATAAAAATTTAAAGGTGTATTAACAACTGAAATATTGTACTTATGGCATATTGAACACACATTATGTACCATTAATGTCTAGTTACACTTCCAGGACTCCCATCTAATGGGAGAAATACATAAAAAATACATGTGAGCAGCCACAAGACATAGGCATACATGTCTGTTACCAGATGGTTGGGGGCCGCACAGAATGGTATCAAGGGCCGCATGTGGCCCCCGGGCCGCAGGTTGTGCACCCCTGATTTAGAGGGTCATCTCACATGCATCCCCTTATCTACAACCTTTTAGAGTGTCAGGTCACCAGCAGGCTCGCACCTAAAATCTTTTACAGGGTCAGCTCAGCTGCAGGCCCTAGCATATAATTTTATTTTACAGGGTCAGCTTACCAGCGGGCTCTCGCATATAATTTTTTTTTTATTCTTATAAAAATGAACAAGGCCTGAATTGAATTCTCAACTCCACAAGAGGAAAGCTGATGAACATAAAGGCACTATAAATGTGTTGTTTATAATGTACTGAATACACTGTATTCTCATGCACCCCTTCCACCACAAACAAGGGTATATGGTTGAATCTTCCATTTCTCATCCTCCTTCTCCTCTTCCATCATATCAACACATGCTTATTCGTCGCAAATAATGCCCTTGCATATATGCCCTTTGCATATAATTTTTTACAGGGTCCGCTCACCAGCAGGCCCTTGCATATAATTTTTTACAGGATCAGCTCACCAGCAGGCCCTCGCATATAATCTTTTACAGGGTAAGCTCACCTAAAGAACCTCGCATATAATGTTTTAGAGGGTCAGCTCACATGCAGGCCCTCACCTACAACATTTTAGAGTGCCAGGTCACCAGCAGGCCCGCACCTAAAATCTTTTACAGGGTCAGCTCAGCTGCAGGCCCTAGCATATCATTTTTTACAGGGTCAGCTCACCAGCAGGCCCTTGCATACAATTTTTTTTACAGGGTCAGCTCACCAGCAGGCCCTCGCATATGTTTTTTTTACAAGATCAGCTCACCAGAAGGCCTTCACCTACAATATTTTACAGGGTCAGCCCAACAGCAGGCCCGCACCTAAAATATCACTCAGTAGTCTGGCAGAGTCTCCTCCCTGGCAGAAGAAGGGTTTGATGCTAAGAAAAGGCCTGAGCTAGCTGTCCCTCTCTCTCTCAGAAGGCTAGCATCCTGGTCAAGGGCCCGCGGTCTGTAGCTCAGTTGTCCAGGTTGCTCCTTGGTCACAGGGCTAGTGACCCATGGTCTGTGGCTCAGCATCCCCATCTCAGCGTCTCCTTCTGGTCACTCATGCAGGCTGGCATGAGTCTCCCCTCTAAGCACTGGTCCCTACCTGCAGCACACTAGTGTCTCTGACTGCTCTCCTTATATACAGTTTTTGCTAGATTAGAACCTTCTAGTGGGCAAAGTGGAGTGGAGAAACTCAGCACAAACAGATACATTGACATGACAACATAGCTAAAACCAGACATTTAAAAGGTCCGGCTGTCTGGGTTTTTCCCTCTAAAACATGGTATTCTTTAAACCCTATGGCAGCTTCTTAATCAAAAGTCCTAACAGCCTCTCAGTATTCAAATCAGGTGTACGGTGTAGGAATTACAACAGTTTGCATATGTGCCTCCCACTTGTCAAGGAACCAAAAGTAATGGGACAGAATAATAATCATAAATCAAACTTTCACTTTTTAATACTTGGTTTCAAATCCTTTGCAGTCAATTATAGCCTGAAGTCTGGAATGCATAGAGATCACCAGACGCTGGGTTTCATCCCTGGTGATGCTCTGCCAGGCCTCTTCTGCAACTGGCTTCAGTTCCTGCTTGTTCTTAGGGCATTTTCCCTTCAGTTTTGTCTTCAACAAGTGAAATGCATGCTCAATCGGATTCAGGTCAGATGATTGACTTGGCCTTTGCAAAACATTCCACTTCTTTCCCTTAAAAAACTCTTTGGTTGCTTTTGCAATATGCTTTGGGCCATTGTCCATCTGCACTGTGAAGCGCCGTCCAATGAGTTCTGAAGCATTTGGCTGAAAATGAGCAGATAATATTGCCCTAAACACTTCAGAATTCATCCTGCTACTTTTGTCAGTAGTCACATCATCAATAAATACAAGAGAACCAGTTCCATTGGCAGCCATACATGCCCATGCCATGACACTACCACAACCATGCTTCACTGATGAGGTGGTATGCTATCATAAGCAGTTCCTTTCCTTCTCCATACTCTTCTCTTCCCATCACTCTGGTACAAGTTGGTCTTGGTCTCATCGGTCCATAGGATGTTATTCCAGAACTGTGAAGGCTTTTTTAGATGTCATTTGGCAAACTCTAATTTGGCCTTCTTGTTTTTTAGGCCCACCAATGGTTTACATCTTGTGGTGAACCCTCTGTATTCACTCTGGTGAAGTCTTCTCTTGATTGTTCACTTTGACACAAATACACCTACCTTCTGGAGAGTGTTCTTGATCTGGCCAACTGTTGTGAAGGGTGTTCTCTTCATCAGGGAAAGAATTCTTCGGTCATCCACAACAGTTGTTTTCCGTGGTCTTCTGGTCTTTTGGTGTTGCTAAACTCACCGATGCGTTCCTTCTTTTTAAGAATGTTCCAAACAGTTGTTTTGGCCATGCCTAATGTTTTTGCTATCTCTTTGATAGGTTTGTTTTGTTTTTTCAGACTGATGATGGCTTGCTTCACTGATAGTGACAGCTTTTTGGATCTTATCTTGACAGTTGACAGCAACAGATTCCAAATGCAAATAGCACACTTGAAATGAACTCTAGACGTTTATCTGCTCATTGTGATTGGGATAATGAGGGAATAACACACACCTGGCCATGGAACAGCTGAGAAGCCATTTTTCTTATTACTTTTGGTCCCTTGACAAGTGGGAGGCACAAATGCAAACTATTGTACTTCCTACACTGTTCACCTGATTTGGATGTAAATACCCTCAAATTAAAGCTGACAGTCTGCTGTTAAAGCACATCTTGTTTGTTTCATTTCAAATCCATTGTGGTGGTGTATAGAGCCACAAATGTTAGAATTGTGTTGTGTGGGGAGGAGGTGAAGCAGGAGTAGGCACAGTCCATTGGGGTAGGATGGCACACTATATAATCGCACACTATATAAAAAGTAGCAGAAGCTGCCACAATTCATCAGTTAAAGCTAGGTAATCACTTACGATCAGATTTTGTTAGTCTGTTCCAGCCTACCAGCAGCATACCAGAATCGCCAGATCCACATATGCATTATTTTGTCCTTTGTTTTTCCCAGAAATGGAGGCTTCTGCTGGAACCTCTGCAGCAGATTTGCACGTACCCTAAGGGGTGCTATGGGTCACTCACAAGGGGGCCCAATTCATATTCTTGTCATGGGGTCCAGTGATTTATATCCCTGCCCCTGGTTTCAGCTATTTATTCAAACAGACTCCTCTTTTTTAACCACCTCATTTCCACCCAAAGGTGCTGGCATCATGACATCAGACACCCCCTCTCCAGTTTCTGCCACTTTCCACTTCCAGGTCCTAGCTTGACACACAGGAAAAGCCAGGGGATGCCTGCTCAACCAATCACTGACTATAGCAGTGACTCATCTCAGCCAGTGATTGGCTGTGCAGGCCTTTATTGGTATTTCCTGTATGTCAACCCGGAACCCGGTCCTGAAGAAAAGTGGAGACAAGAGCAACACAGGATGGATATCAGCAAGTGATTATGTGAGGGTAATCATGGCTTCTCTTTTATATTTTTAACCAGCTGTAAGCCATATATAAAAATTTTATTCCACTATACTGTACAAACCATTTAATGATTCCCAGCATTTCTATGGGCTCCTGACTCCTGCTTATTGTGGATGTTTGTTTGATTCTAGACTCACGAGCACTTAGCACATCTCTTGTTGTTTAGTTGTAAACTTTGTTCTATTCCTGTCCATTATGGACTCAAGATTCTTTGGACTACCAGACGAAAGGACTCTGCAGATTCTCATCTTTATAGAATATGTGCATGACATGCATTTTAATTTTAAAATAATCTTTGCAGTTATCAATGAACACCTTAACCATATCATAACTAAGGTTGGATAGGCTATTTGTGGATCAACTCATGACAAATATACTGTACCCTAGTGGCAAGTCATTTGCTCCAAAGACAGCTCTAAAGGGCACCCACTACTATGTTAGATCCTTGTCCCACATCACAGTCCTCTGCTACTCTGGCAGGCCAACCTTTACTTGGTCTTAGTTTTGCTTTTACCCATCCCCAGATCATCCCATTAAAGTCATGCCCTGAGATGCCCATTGTGGCCATTCTCTGACCTGGTTGGAGAGATGACGGTTCAGAATAGAGTCTCACGGTATACGGGTGGATATTCTTACCCTGGCAATATATCACCTTCCAGCAATTTAGTGTGTCAATCTAGATAAGGAAGCCTATTTTTTGGGATATATAGTGAAACATAATCTTTCAGAATGGAGTCTTTATGAACAACCCCTTTAACTAAAAATATGATTCATTTCCTAATGAAAAGATTGTAAAACAAAAAGCATTGTTATTTAGTTTCATATTGTAACTACAGTGAATCACATCCACCAAAGCATTGTTATTTAGTTTCATATTGTAACTACAGTGAATCACATCCACCTTGGTAAAAAAAAATTAAAAAGGGAAAGCTCACAATACAAACATATATATATATATATATATATATATATTGCTACAGAGCAGTGGAGCCACTTGTTGGCAAACATCATATTTGCTTTATAACTTTTTCTCAATGTTTTGCACATGAGTTGATTGCCAACCAGAGATTTAATAGCTCAGTTACATGAGATAAAACAAACATTATATAATTCTGTCATTTACATAAATGCCAGTCCGGAGTAAACTGCTATTATCTAAATCAATAAACAAACAAGAGCTGTCAACACACCTCAGCAGGCAGAATATTCTGACAAAATCTCATAGATAACCCCATGACTGGTAAGAATCCGAGAAAATACTGTGTACAATAAGATAATATTTATACATTATCCTCTTGCTCTACAAAGGTTGATTGGTATTTGAGGGATGTGTAGTTTCTCCTGCATGTCCTCTTGTGGTAATTCAACGGAACTCTGACATACAATCAAAGCCACACAAGCATAATTTACTTATAAAGTGGTGATGTGTACAGTATAAGTGCTGGCAGGCGTGTATATCCCACCCAGATACCTCAGCTGGGTGAGACAACTGAAATACAGAAAGCTGCAGTGGTTTAAGTGTAGTTTGCTGAGACAGTTTTGTCTAGATGTTGTTCTGAGCTGGACTTCATGTGGACTGGAGGATAGGTTTGGAGGTGGGATCTGCCAGTCCACACCCTTCCACTACAGGTATTGTCTTTTGCCGGAGGTGAACGCAGGTGAGGCCTGCTGCTTTAATCAAGGAGGGATAAGACAACCCTCTGTGTATAACTTGGGAAGAGAAAGGCTGAGGAAGCCTGAGAGGCTCTGTGTGGTCTCAGTCAGGAGGGCTGAGGGGCCATGAGGCTTTGTAAAGCCTGAAGTTTGGGGGGGCCCATCAACACCTATGAGAAGAGGGTAGCACGGTCAATGTTGAATGGACTTCTGGACCATCTCCCCCCAAGCATGCTGGTGTGGTTATATCCTGGAGGAGGAAGCCGGATCTAATTCCGTGTGTGAACGGCTTCATATAGGTGAGGTAGAGACAACACGTATATTAGGTAGAGCCCAGACGGGCAGGTGTTTATTTTTGATATTTATGTGTGTGATGGTGCTGAAGTGCCAAAATAAAGCACCTTTTTTACTTGAACCCCGTTGTCAGAGGAGAAGTCTGTGATTGCAACCCCCTGAGAGAGAGTGATGCCTTACAATGCCCATATTAAAACAAGATACATGTTTTCTGTCCTGAGGTTAAAAAAAATACATTATACTGCACACACACAGTATATAAGTATACACACTTCTTAGATAATTTGGCAAGGTAAAAAAACAACTTCTATCTCCACTTAATGGTACTATTTAGGGATGAGCAAATTTAATATCTTGAAATTTGTTTTTGGTTCGTGTTTTGGTATTTACTGAATTGCGTTATGGATTCTGTTACCACGGACCATAACGCAATTCCATGACGTAATGCATAACGGAATGCCTTTAGAGGCATTCCATTATTAATTCCTTCAAAATAGAATTCTATGGCCTGCATAACAGATCCGCTAATGGAGAAAATGTAAAAAAAAATATATATAGTATAATGCCGCCTGATTATACCAGACAATACATTCCCAAATTTTAGGTGTGTGTACACATTCCTAAGGTGGGTGCACTGACTTGGGTGAGGGGCTATAGATTAGATAAAGCAAGCATTGGTAATGAATAACAGATGTTGGCCAAGAAGAACATGAAGAAAGCATGCATTATCCATATATGGAGGTGTCCAATGGGGTTGTAGAGAGAGTTTAACCTATCCAATGAGGATAGGACATGTATGTAAACTTTAGGATGATTATGTGTATAAGGCGAGCGTGGGCCTCTGCCTCTTTGAGCATTTTCCTTTGTGCGATTGAAGCTGTTAATGCTCCCGGCTAGCCGCAATAAACCTTATTCTTCCTGAAGACTGCGATTCCTGAGTGGTTTTCCACAACACCGCCCGGTTTCTGTTATGCAGGCCTAGACTTCTATTATGATGGAATGAATGACGGATTGCCTCTAAAGGCATTCCATTAAGCATTCCGTCATGAAATTGCGCTATGGTCCGTGGTAACGGAATCCATAACGCAATTCAGTAAATACAACACAACAACACAAATGGAAAACCAATTTCAAAATATTAAATTCACTCTTCGCTAGTACTATTACAAAATTTGTGAATTTTCGGTTGTAATGCTAAGTGAGATAAAGATAACCTCTTAAAGCTGGACTGATCACTGTAGGTCTGTAGGCCTAGACTTCAGCTGTTAGCAACATTAGAAGGCCACATTTGGCCCCTGCAATAGGAATGTTGTATTACAGTAAATGCCTGACAAAGACTCACTTTAGGCACAGGTCTGGAGAACCACTTTCAGCAATATCAAAAGAATTGGTGCGTGCTGCATTTCACATACACTGTTCTGTTCCTTGAAATGTAACTATTTACAGTTTATTTTTTATATAGTTTAGGGACAGGGATGTTGAACATTTGTGTAATACACTTTATTAGGGATGTTTCTAGGTACTAGAAAACAAAGTGCAATGAGTCTTTTTTTAGCAAAGCTGTAACTAAGCATTGCTAAGGAGAGTCATTCTTCAGTTTTAATTTCTACTGAGTGCTGAAGATGTGTGCGTAACACTCAGTGCTCATGCACTTAAACGTTTTTTGCAGACTATATACGGAACCATTCATTTCAATGGGTCCACAATTAAAATGGAAGGCACTCCGTGTGCCTTCCATTTCCATATGTCCGTATTTCCGTTCCGCACAAAAATAGAACATGTTCTATTATAGTCCGCATTACGGACAAGGATAGTACTGTTTTTATCAGGGGCCAGCTGTTCCATTCCGCAAAATACGGATTGAACACGGACGTCATGCGTATTTTTTGCAGATCAATTTTTTGTGGACTGCAAAATACATACGGTCGTGTGCATGAGCCTTCAGACAGAGGCTTCCAGCCTACCTCTTGTCACTACCCCAGTGCCTGAGTATGTAAATGTGGCATAACCAACACTGCCCATCACCCTGCTTATCTGACACACCGACATCTTCAGTGCACAGTAGAATGCTGAAGACTGAAGACAGACTCTCCTTAGTAATGCTCAGTCAGAGCTTTGCTAACATGAAATAAATCAACTGTTAGTGAACACACCTGTGCTCAGCAGGAATCCACTTTGCTACTTCCTCCTTATATCTTTCAATTAAGTAACATAGCCTGTTGTTTTATTTAATCTGTTTCACAACTATAATTTATAAGGATCATTGATTCTACTGTATTTGCAAGTAGGGGAACTGCTGAGATAGCAAAATATTATAAAATTTAGAAAACAGGCTTTTTGCTATATTTTGAATCATGCACTTGTACGTAATGTCTAGATGTACTTTTCCATTATACCATTATATTTGTGATTGGTTACTTTATTAAATGTTTATAATTGGTTATATTAAAATTTGTGTATAAATCATGTCTTAAGGCATGATTAATAAAAATATTTCCATGGTCAATGGCCAGTAGATAATCCATTAACCAGCAAAATGTTTGGGTCTCCTTAATGTTACCCAATGTTGGTCAATATGCTCTTATTATTTATAGTGATCGCAGTGTGGCTGGGGGGACCACTGAGAAGGGTACTGGGCACCTAGCAGAATAGCAAGGATAAAGGAGCACCTGATCAACTCTCTAATGGGAACTAGGCAGTAAAAAGAGGCTCGGAAAGTGGACCGTCCCTCCCGGAGGAAAAGGACTGCAGTGAATATAATTGAGAGATGGTGAGGAAGAGAAGCAGGTATGCCAAAAGATGAGTGTTTAAATCTGGAAAAGTGGAAAGGCTTACAAAGTAATAATAGACCCTGAATAGAAAGAAATGGAATACAGAAGCATGTAGAGCAGTAGGTTGAAACATGTGAGAAATTGAGAAGCAGAGGTTATGTAGAAAGGATGATGATGAAAGAAACAAATAAAGGGTATATTTTTATGAGGTGGATGAAGAGGAAAGGCCGCAAGGGCAGCACAATGCAACTGATGTCATCAACACCCACAGTTCTGTAAGCACACACATAAAAAAAATGGGGCCAGCAGTGTCTCAAGTCCCAGAGGTACTAAAAGATAGTGTTTCTTTATCACTTAGTGATATAAAAGGGCTAAGGCAGTGCTAAAGCCCACCCATCAGAGCTGGTGATGTCACCAGCAACACTGCTAGGCAGACATCTCCACCTAGCAGTGTAAAAAAAAAAATCTAAAAAGCCCTTGCCCTGCGCGATCCAGTGCAGGGCAAGGGAGAGCATCGGAGCAGGTAATAGCCCCATAGAGATAAATCTTCTCAGGGATTAATGGACACTATAGTTTGAGTGTCCATAACCCTGGGGATAGGTATAAGTAATCACCCTAACTACCTAGTAAGAGTAGCTAAACTTCCACATAATGCATCTAGGTTCGACGCGTTTCTTCAGGAATTAATCATCAGGAGCTACTGGTGTGCACGTGCAAAGTATAGCTAAAAGAGCGCTACCAAACTGGTGGTGTGGCCATGAGATCTAGGCGCCACGTCTCCAGTCCTCTGATCAGCCAGATTTACCAGCATCTGTTCAAGGACATGAAGCAGTGGAATGACATCGTTCCTCCGATAGTCCTGGCAACTGACAAACATGGCCTCCTCAAAGGGCCTGAGCAAACAGCAGGTGTCACGCATGAGCTCCCACTAGCTGACATCGAAGTTACACAGGGGAGTACTCCTGTCTAGAGATGACCTTGTGGTCTGCCCGGCGGTTGTTTTGCGGCGAACTTTGCGTGTTCGCGATTCGCCGAACATGCGAACATATGGAGAAATTTGCACGCGTCATATTCTTTTACATTATGAAGAACTTTGACCCATGACACATCAATCAGGTGGTACAGGACAGCCAATTGAGACATTTCAGTACATGGACATACCCCCTACCTTATAAATAAACCTGATCTGGCCGCCATTTTACATTCAGTGTTTTGCCAGTGTAGTGAGAGGTTGCTGTGTGGAGCAGGGACAGGCTGTTAGGGACACCAAACGTTAGCTAAATAGGTGTGCTGTCTATAGGTGTGACATACTGAGGGGTGCGATATACTTATACGTTTATAATAAGTCAAAAACACATAAATCTATATAATGATCACCTGGAAATCAGGGGCCTAGGGGCTTACTAGAACCATTTTTATATAGGGTAAGGTTCCGCACGGGGTCGCTATTATTAGGGCGGGTGGTCTGTGGTTAGGCTATCAGGGCCAGAATAGCACCACCCTGTCGGGCAATATCAGAGACAGTTCTTTGCCAACCCTGTCCTTCAATACCACATCATCATCAAGCCTAGGTATAGATGGTTTTTGCTTTCCCTCCGGGATTCATGGATGTGCATTGGAACCCCCCGGATTGTGGTAGGACATATGGTTTCGGATTTGGTGCCGCCGAGCACTTGATTTAGTACCGCCGATCACTTGAAATTGCCTACCACATCTATGATTTTTGCTTAAAGGGGTTCTGCACTTTATTTTAACTGATGATCTATCCTCTGGATGGATCATCAGCATCTGATCGGCGGGGGTCCGACACCCGGGACCCCCGCCGATCAGCTGTTTGAGAAGGCAGTGGCGCTTCAGCTGTGCCGCGGCCTTCTCGCTGTTTACCGCTGTCCCAGTGACGTCACGACTAGTTTCAACTAGCGTGGGCGGGGCTAAGCTCTGTTCACTTGAATGGAGCTTAGCCCCGCCCACGCTAGTTGATACTAGTCGTGACGTCACTGGGCCAGCGGTAAACAGTGAGAAAGCCCTGCCGCTGCCTTTTCAAACAGCTGATCAGCGGGGGGTCCTGAGTGTCGGACCCCCGCTGATCAGATGCTGATGATCTATCCAGAGGATAGATCATCAGTTAAAATAAAGTGCAGAACTTTAATAATTTAATTTATTTTCATTTTGAGGGATATCTTTTCCATTCACACGTCCGCAAAATGGGTCCGCACCCGTTCCGCAATTTTGCGGAACGGGTGCAGACCCATTAATGTACAATGGGAAGTGCATTTGCGGATCCGCACTTCCGCATCTGTGCTTCAGTTTCCGCAAAAAATTAGAACATGTCCTATTCTTGTCGACAATTGCAGAAAAGATTAGGCATTTTCTATTATAGTGCTGGCGATGTGCGGTCCACAAATTGCGGAATGCACATTGCCGGTGTCCGTGTTTTGCGGATCCGCAAAACACTTACGGACGTGTGAATGGACCCTCATAGTCAAATTATTAAAGGTTACGTTTTATCTTTATGTATATTCTAATGGATTGACTTTAGAATGTTATAATATTCTTTCTATGTTAGAAAGTATATTATAGTGCATTTGTATTGTGCGGCAGTTGTGTGCGGTTCTGCTGCGATACTGCAGGTATATAGAGGGACAAGCGTTATTGGAACAAATAATTTCTACTGGTGTGATATACCAGTCGCCCCCCAAAAAAACTGATTGAAGCGGGGTCAGGGTGCCTGGCAACTGCCGCGTAATCTCGCTTCAACAAACGAGATTGGACGCAGTGACGTCATCTCATCACCAGCGTCCGCTCAGTGACCTCCCCCTTTATCTATGCGATCCGTCTTCTCGCGCATGCGCGGACGCACCGCATCTTCTGGATTAGGTTGGAGTGTCTTAGCCAAGCCTCGCTCTGAGGCTGGCTTCTTCTTTAAAAGGTGGCGGTTTTCTGCGCTACCTCAGGCTACATTAGCCCATGCGCCAAGAGTCATGTTAGTAGGAGAGGGGTTTGGCATCAGTTTTTTTCCCCCTTTTATCCTACAGTTTGTTTGGCCACTTGTATCCACATCAGGATCGTGGCCACACTTTGCCACTGTGCAGAGCACACATCAGATACTATTGCCAGTGTACCCTGCACAGTTTTAGCCCAAGCTCCAGTGTTTCCCCTGATGAGCTTCTTTACTCATCTTTTTAGCGAAACATGTGTGTAGGGATCAGGCAGGCGAGGGCTTTCTAGGGCGCACCAATTCCAGGGTTAGAATCCTGCTCGTGAATGGTCACGGGGATCCGTGGTCAGGTTACTCAGGTCATTGTAGGTCTCTAGGGCATTACTAGGGCCAGCTAACCTAGCACCCTCAACCCTGGGTCTTGCAACTGCCTTTAGCGACGGTGTGTACATCCATTAACACCGGCTAGGCAATCGTTGTACCAAGGAGCATCTCATCAGAGCGGTAGGACCACCTGGTTACCTTTATAGGTGCCGCCGAGCACCTCTTATTTGTTTAATGTGTTTCGGTTGCGAGCATCATTATTACCGATGTGGTGAACCTCCGCATTGCTACCTTTCTTTTGTATTTATTGTATATAATCATCATGGGGCCAATTTTCTATGTATATCATATTAAATGTTAAGTTTTAATAATTGATCACTTACCTTATAATTTCTCAGGGTGGTATATACCAATATACTTTCTTTATAGTGCATTTGGGTACTGTATAGTGCATTTGCGCATGCGCGTATGCGAAAATTATATTGCTGATATTTCGCATTGAAAAAAATTATAAATGGAAATCGCAAATTCAAATAATACATCTGGTATATCACTGTCCATGTTGTGGGACTATTTGAGCATTTCTAGCAATTATTTCTTGGCTGCAAATAGCTGAAGGTTTTTCAGGTTCGCCTGCCATTAAAATGAATGGGACCCGCCGCAAACTTGCGGTTCGCGAACATTTCATTGCATTTGCGAACCATTCCGGCAGATGTTCATTCATCATTACTCCTGTCCGCTTGGATCATCAGGAAATCGTTGTTGTCATTCTCTGTTCGTACAGTCAGTCCAACATATGGAGGGGGACTCTGTTCGAGGTGCAGAACAGCGTGACACCGCCCCCTGCACATGTTGTATACTGGAGGGGCACTGTGCATTGTCCCTGCAGTGGAGGCTGAGGACATTGTGGGGGATGAGGAGGCAGAGGCGGACATTGTCGCTGGACCCACGGCGTGGCAACGTGGAGGTGGAAGTGGCATCACCTGGCCAAGTTGCTGGTGTGGCTATGCAGGAACCACATTCTCCCAGTGGGCCTTAAGTACATGTACTGTCCCTCACCATAGTTACAGCTCCACACGTCGGCAATGACGTGCACTTTGGCAGACAGGACAGGCTCAAAAACTGGCCCACCTTCTGTTTTACATATTTGTGCAGGGCTGGTACTGCCTTTTTGGCAAAGAAATGAGGGCTTGGGATTCTCCACCTCGGCTCGACACAAGCCATCAGTTCTCTGAAAGGTGCAGAGAGCACCACTTGGAAAGGGAGGGACTGCAGCATCAGCAACTTGAACAGGAGCATGTTCAACTTCTGCGCTGTTGGATGAGTGCATGCATACTGTTGTCTCTTGGCAATCGCTTCAGTGATCGATTGCTGATGGAATGCGTGATGAGGAGTAGGAGCAGGAGTATTAGCACCAGCAGATGATGGGAAGGATAGACAGCTCCCTTCGGCTGAGGTGGTAAAGTCTTGACTGCCAGAAACAGGGTGCGTGCCAGTGGGTGATGTAGCGGTTGCTGCGGCAGGCTGGACCACCACATCTGAGGCACAGTTCTACAATTCCACTTTATGGTGATGCTGCATATGTTGACGCGGGGCTGTACTGCCAATATTGTCACCCTGGCCACGCCTCACCTTCTGCCCACAGATTCTACATATGGCTAATTTCGCCTCCTCCGGCGGCTTTAAAAAAAATGCCGCACTGCTGAGTAGGTGATTTTACCCCAACACTACGCACTGACTGACTGCTACCACCGCTGCCTCCTTGAGCCCCTGCATCGCTACTTCCCAGACAGGCAGGCTACTGCGAATCGGGTGGTCTACCCTGGTCGCGTTTGGTTACCGTCTTCCCACTGCTCCCACCCTGCTGACTCTCGCCAACGCTAGTGACTTGCTGGCTCACGGGCAAGCTGCCACCCTCTTCTCCCGATCATGATGAAACCCCTTTGTCACCCAGATCCCAAGTGTGATCAGCTAAATCATCATCATTGAGTACTGTCTGCATATCACTGATGTCCTCCTCAACCGCCTCTGCGTCAGGAGCCTGACCGCTCTCAACACCAGCTCCCACGCCACTCTCCTCATCACTACTTGCCCGCCTAGCGGAGGAAGCGGCGGATGTCTCCTCCATATCTTGGCTGGGAAGTAGCTGCTGTCCTCTAGTAGCTCTTCCTTGCTGAAAAGTGGAGCTGAGCCTACAGCATATAATACTACTCGCGGTGAAGGAACAGAAAAGGACAGAGGCAGGTTGAGGACAGGTGAGGGCACAGGGCCTGCTTCCGGGCCATGCCAACTAAGGGTTGTGTCTGACGAACCCACTGTCTCTTGGCTGGGGGTGTCTGATGTCTCTTGCGACGAAGTCGAAGATCGAGTCAACCATTTAAGAACCGCTGGGTTGCTGTTCACGACACGACCGGTAGCTGACACACATGACATATATTGACAGTCCTCTGTCTGGTCCAGTCTATATGGGGTTATTAGGTGCCATATTTTAAACCTTTTGAGGATTACCATTTGTACTCCTTTTTTGGGGTTTGTTTGTTTATATTGATGAGTAACAATAAAGATTAGCTTTTATTTTAGTGCCTCACTAATACAGTGAAAATTGATAACTTATAGAGACGTATACCTTCTTTCTACTTTGCTTTCCGTGATTTGTCTTATTTTTTGCAGGACAAGATGTACTTTCTAATGGCACCATTTACGGTTGCATACCATTTAGTGAGAAGCAGAAAACAAAATTCCAAATGGGGTAGAATTAGGAAAAACTTTTTAGTTTTTTTTACACCATACACTATGCGGTAAAATTGACCTGTTGTCTTCATTCTCCAGGTCAGTACAGTTACAACGATACCACACTTGTATAATTTTTCTTGTGATTTAATAAAAAAATTTTTTAAAGCTTTGAGAAAAATAAAATAATTTTATCACCATACTCTGACCCCTATAACTTTTTTGTAGTTATGTCTACGGGGCTGTGTGAGGGCTCGTTTTTTTGCGTGTGATGTGTACTTTTCAGTGATACCACTTTGTAGTGTGTGCAACTTTTTAATCACTTTTTATATAAAAATTATTAGGGAGTTGAAGTGACAAAAAATGGCAAATTGGCTGTTTTTCCCCTGTTACGCCATTGGCTGTATGCCATTAATATTATTATATTTTACTTGTATGGGCATTTTCGCACCGTGGCGATGCCTATGATGATGTTTTTTTATTTTTTTATTGGTTAAGTATTTTTATTTAAAGGAAAGGGGGTGATTTTAAACTTTTATATATATATATATATATATAAAAAGAAACGTATGGCAGCACCAATTCACATCAATAGACCGGGTGCTATGTCCAGGGAATTCACTGCTTACCCTTGCATATAATCGGAAACGGACAGCAACTCCAAAGATACCAAAAAAATATATTTATTGGGCCACAGTGGCACAGTGAGGCGACGTTTCGGCTCCAAATCCCGAAAGTTGCTTGAGAAAGGCTCGGGATTTGGAGCCGAAACGTCGCCTCACTGTGCCACTGTGGCCCAATAAATATATTTTTTTGGTATCTTTGGAGTTGCTGTCCGTTTCCGATTATATATATATATATATATATATATATATATATATATATATATGAATATATATATATATATATATATATACTTTCCAAAAAACGAGGCAGCACTTCCAGATTATCGAGAGAAAGGGTGAAGACCCCAAACTTTAATTCCCCAGCAACGTTTCGGCCTACTCAATGAGGCCTTTGTCAAGCCATACACCTGGTTATACTGCAATTGTCATATAGCATTTTAATGTATTTTGTGTTTCTACACATTTATTGTTTTTTTAACAGTTTTCCACTGTGCAAATTGAGAAAACACGTTAATTAAGAATAATAAAGCACCTAAATTTGCTGCAAGGTTTTTGATTGTTGGACACACTATTGCTAGGTGTGTGGGCAGCCTACGGAAAACAACATACAGTGTCTCTCACAGGAGACCCTGTATAATGCCATCCACATTTATGTCACACACTTTTTGGTAATTGGTGGTAGCTGATGGTGTCATTAATCATAGATATCTAGACTAAGTGACTCAGGCTGACCTATGGCTCGTCTATAAATCATGTTTATATCTATAAATGCCAACTATATCCGCATTAATATTCAGTTTGCCTCAGAAAAAGCAAATCATAAAGAGTTGAAAAATCTTTGCATATATCTATGATAAGTCTACTGTATTAACTAAGAGGGTGTCAAAAATGACCCGTAGTCTGGCTGTAGAATGTATTTTAATCAACCTTTCAGAAAAGACAAATACATAATTTTTCAACATTTTCTCCTAAGACACTGCTATGCAGCTGTGAAGGTGTTACTTCAGTTCATTTGTGACTGCGGTGTGGGAAACAATGACTGCCCCACATGTGAAGTGCACAAAAGAAGAGCAGCGTGCAGTGATTAGTATTTTGTGGTCTGAGGGTGTGTCTGGTGCTGATAATTATCACAGACATTGTTCACAGTGTGGAGAAAGTGTTATGTTGCAAAGAAGTGTGTATGAATGGATAAAGAAGGCCAAGGAAGGTCTTCTAAGTTTCAGCCATGAAGAAGAAGCAGAATGCCGGTCCATGACTGATGACAACAGTTGAGCATGCACATTAACTGATTCTGTTGGATACACGAGTGACAGTGGATTCTATAAGAAATCAAACATGTTGGGAAGACAGAGGTGCATTCATGGCTCCCTGTTAAGCCTAAAACATTTTTTAATGAAGAATAGGAAAGCTTGTTGACAGATGGACAAAGTGTATTGAAAAGCAGGGAGATTATTTTGAAAAATGATATATTCGTCTTTTCCGAAAGTTGATTCAAATAAATTCCACAGCCAGAATGCAGATTTTTTTTTTGACTCGTAGATTAGAACAATCATTATGTATAATGGACCATTTAGCACTATAGTGCTAGCAGCCAGTAGATAGAGTTAATATAGTTTATTAATAATATGGATTATGACATTTGTAAATTTGAATAAACAATTTTCCCAATAAATATCTGGCCTGGCCCAGGTACTGTAATTGATTTCCTCCTGGTGTCTTAGCAAGCATAAAAGGCAAACAGTACATTTTTTATTTGTTCCTCTCAGTGGAGCAACTGTTTAGAGTAGATATGTTTGATTAATGGATTTAATTTGTCCTTTTATCCTTTAGACAGTTTTAGTAATATATTGGTTATATCATAGGATGGGAAGTAGCCATTTGGTGGGACTACTTATTGTAGTGTATTTCATCAGTGTCAAACATGTATTCCAACTTTCACTTTGCATCTTTAACCTTTGTGGTCTGAGAGGATCTTTAATCAATCAGTGCTAAAATTTCCTTAAAAAGAAAGTGAAAAGTCCCAGTCAGCATTTAGAAAACCACAGTGCTACTGCACAATTAGTTATAAGTTTCCCTAATATGAAAAATACAAGTGATATACAAATAACAGGATAAAATGTTAATTTTACACTTTGTTAAATTTCTTCAGACATGAATCTGATCTTTGTTTAACTTAACAAAGCAACCTAAAACAATATCAAACTGAAATATAGAGTATAATAATAAAGTAATAAGAAATGAATAATTTTTTTAGGGGTCCTTGCAAACGTATATGCTTTTTGTAGTATGTTTTATGTGATTATGGGGACATTGGGCTAACCTCTAGGGAAGAGCGAATTGGCTTTGGATGAAACATCCGAAGTCGATTCGCATACAACTTCGTTCTAATACTGTACGGAGCAAGAGCTGTATTTGCTCCGATGAGCCAAAGTTATTGCTTCGCAAAGTCTTGTGAGACTTTGCGTGATAACTTCATACAATAATTTGTACTGGTACCTTGGAACCGAACCAGAGTTTGGGAAATTGTTTTTACAGTACAAATTAATTTATGAAGTTATTATGCTAGGTCTCGCGAGATTTCACAAACCAATAACTTCAGCTCATCGGAGCCAATACAATCTAATATTGTACGGAGCTCCTGCTCCGTACAGTATTAGAACAAAGTTTTATGCGAATCGACTTCAGGTGTTTCATCCGAAGTCTATTCTCTCATCCCTACTCGCCTCATTAAGCAGATTTTAAACTGTATATATTGTGGGGATTTGCTCTGGTAGGCAGGGTAAGCGGACACAATACAGAGGCAAAACAAGTTCGTAAATCAAAATGTCAGTGTTTATTCACACTAAAGGCAACATAAAAATTACAGACTCATTACAGTTTTGTTGTTAATTCACACAATGAAAAGTCCATAGAACAGACAGGTCACCTTGCTAGCTGTGTTATCCCCGTCAGTACACAGCAGGCTTTAGGGGGCCTGTTTCCCAACGTGCAGCCCTCATGCGGCTCTTAACCTTCCAGCACAGCACCATGCTTCAGATCCCAAAACAGAGACTCACCTGCTGAGCCCAGCTGCCTATTTAAAGGACAGCCAGGTGCGGCCAAAACCTGGATCGGCACTTAAACTCCGGTCCGGTATTTGATCTCACCTGGCTGGAAATCAGCCCAGCCGAGCATGTTGGGAGGAAAATACTTTCCTTCCCAAACAAAACCCCTTCCTATGTCTCAATATATATTCCTGAAAATCCATACAGTTAGGGCCCTTGCACACGACAGTATACCCTCCGAGATTTACAGTCTGTGAGCGGGCCATATGTCCTGGAGCGGCATTGATCGTACAATGATGCTGTAGACGTCGGGCCGCCCACGGGGCTATTGTCCCGCACTGATGCAATCTGAAATAAAAATGAGATAAACCTATTTAATTATTCCCATCACAGACAATGGGGGCATATCGCTAGGATATGCCCTTATTGTCTGATAGGTGTGTGCCTCACCTCTAGGACCCACACAAACAATGAGCGTACTGCACATTCATTTCTATGGGGCCGCTGAAAATAACCGAGCTAGCGATGGCTTGGCTATTTCCATCTGCCCCATAGAAATAGATGGGAGCAGGGGGCACATGTGCGCAGTGCACTCCCATTCACTTCTATGGGAGCAGCGGGGAGCACCGCTTGGTGGTCCTCCAGCCACAGCTCTCCTCGCTCTAGTTGTAGGTGCGGGTCCCAGAGGTGGGGCACACACCTATCAGACAATGGGGGTATATCCTAGCGATATGCTCATATTGTCTGTGATGGGAATACCCCTTTAAGACATAATGCAGGGATAATAAACACAGTGATGTCACAGTACAGGGATAATAAACACAGTGATGTCAGAGCAAAGGGATAATAAACACAGTGATCCTGGAGTAGATTTCTGCCGTTAGGGGGCCGTCACACAGTTCAGATTTTGTCGAAAATTAGTTCCATTCACCTGAACACGGTGTGAAGAAGTCCAAGTGCTTGCCACCCCAATCAAATGAATATATAGCAATTTTTTGTTGTCAAAATCAGCAGCATATGAAGGCACTCTAATGTGCACCACTGTTCTGGTGCACAAGTTGTTAAATGAATAGAGATGCACAGGTCCTGCCCAAGGCCAGTTTTGTCCTGCCACTTTTTGGAAAAGTGGCGAGGGTTTTGGAAAAAGCTAAGTAGCCACAAATTTTGTTGCACAACGTTGCTTGCAACAAAATTTGCAACTTTGCTACACCAGTGTAGAGCTATAATAAATTAATGTGTTGCTTACATTTTGGTCAAATTTATCAAATGTCACGGGATGCACAGGAACAAGATTAAGACAACTTTTAATCATGCTGATACCATGAAAATATGGTCTGTTAATGTGAATTAATATGATCTGTTCACATTATGCAGTGCTGCATGGTGGCTGTTGCTGCTGTGATTCTGAGCCTGTGGGTTGGTCTTAGCCTTAGCCAAGAGGTCTTAGCCTGATAGCAGAGGTGATATTGGGCTGCTGGGTCTGGCTGCCTGCAGATGCTGTGTTGTGACAGTAAGGACCCTTTAATGAGAAGCCACCTTTAATGAGAAGCCACCTTGATATAGTGAGCAGGCCCAACCATTTTGAACAAAAATGTATACTAAGTGCCTCCATGGAGATGTTTAAAAATCATGCTGAGAAGCAATAAATCAATGCATGGCATGTGGATGTGCGATCCATGTCTTTTTTTTTTTCTTACAAATTTCCATAAAATATAAACTCAGGAAACAATAGTGGAATTGCTGTTTATTTCTATTCACCAATCCCCAAACAAAAAAAAATAAAAAATAAAGAAATTAACAAAAGTAAATTTATTATATCTGGAATGACCGGGACTGCAAGGTGAGTGTGTGAGTGTGGGGGCCTGATGGGTGTAGTAGTTGGTACTCACATTTAGAGATGGCCTTGCGGTTTGTCCGACAATCATTTTGCGGTTCGCCGAACAGGCGAACATATGGTGATGTCCGCCGGCGACATATTCTTTTACATTGTGAAGAACTTTGACCCATGCCACATCCAACAGGTGGTACAGGACAACCTATTGAGATGTTTCAGCACATGGACATACCCCCTACCTTATAAATAAACCTGATCTGGCCGCCATTTTATATTCAGTCTTTTGCCAGTGTAGGGAGAGGTTGCTGTGTGGAGCAGCTACAGGCTGTTAGGGACACCAATCGCTAGCTAATAGGGCCACAAAAGTTCTTGTTAGGTGTGACTTACTGAGGGGTGTGATATACTTATAATATACTCTCTAACATAAAAAGTATATTATAGTGCATTTGTATTTTGCAGCAGTTGTGTGTGATATACCAGTTGCCCCTCAAAAAATCTGATTGAAGCAGGGGTGTTATATACCAATAATATACATTCTATATAGTGCATTTAGGTAGTGCAGCATTTCCTTGCTGTTTTGTTGCGTTACTGCATATACACAGAGTGACAAACGCTATTGGAACATTTAATTTCTACTGCTGTGATTTACCAGTTGCCCCCCAAAACTTATTGAGACAGGGGTGTAATATAACTTCTTACACAAATACTGTACTTCTATAGGGACTTTTGTCACAGTGTCATTTTGAAAATGACAGTCAGAGGAAGAGGCAGGCCATTCCACAGGGTAGGTAGGGGTGGTAGGGATAGGGCAGGTGCACCAGGCCAGAGCATAAGTGGGAAGTTGCAGAAGGTGCGTGCGATTACATCAAAGGACGCACCTGACTTGGTTGAGTGGCTCACTCAGCCTTCCACTTCTGCAGCCTCCTCATCCTCTCTATCTGCACAATCTTCACTCTCTGCTGTGTGCACCCCCAAAGAAACCACCACCATATCCCTCTCGCTCAAGTCAGAGGAATTATTTTCCCATCCATTCTAAGACCTTACCAATGCGAAGCCATTCTTGGCATCAGATCAGGAAGAGGAGGTATCAACGGTCGCCACCCAGCAGTCTGACAACAGTACCCAGATCAGCCCAAGGAGGGTGGTTCCCGCTGTTGCCGCCTACTCCGAGATCTCTAATGTCAGTGGTGGGGAAGGTGACGATGATGATATGTCGATGGACAGTACGTGGGTGTCCACAAGAGAGGAAGAGGAGGGGTGTTCAGAGGGAGAGACGGAACAGCAAATAGGGAGGAGAAGCAGGCAGAACTTACAGTGCACAGAATGCAGAAAGCAGACTGCAAATGTGTCTGGAACGAGACATCCACTATGCAAGGTCACATCTGGCGCTCCCAGAATGCCGGCACATGGCTCCTCAGTGTGGACTTTTTTTTATGTGTCCGCTGCTGACAATAGTGTTGCCATCTGCAGCCTGTGCTGTCAACGCATAAGTTGCGGTTAGCCCAACATTCTCCTAGGGATGACCGCCTTAAGAAGGCACCTGGCCTCTCATCACCGAGCCCAGTGGGAGCAACACCTTGAGAACTCACAAAGCCACACTCCAGTCGCTCCACGTCCTGCCTCTTCTCATTCTCCTCTCTCCTCTCATTTGCTGGCTTGTCGGAACTGCTAGCCCACAAACTACTGCCATATAAACTGGTGGACTCGGAGGCCTTTAGAAAACTTGTGGCCATTGGCACACCGCAATGGAAGGTCCCTGGAAGGAAATAATTCTCCCAGAAGGGCATTTTGGAGCTATATGGCCACGTTCAGCGGTAAGTGAATGTATCTTTGGCATACCATGTCGGTGCCAAGATACATCTGACCACAGACACGTGGTCTAGCAAACACGGGCAGGGAAGGTACATAACTTTTACTGCCCACTGAGTGAACCTTCTGATGGCCATCAAGCATGCAACGCGTGGCACCCGAGTGAATTTGGTGTTACCGCATCGGATTGCATGCAGGCCTGCCTCTTCTTCTCCTCCTAGTCCATCCTCTGTATCCTACTCCGCTGACTCCTCCTTTTCCACTGCGCCATGAAGCTCCCCAGAACCTATTCAACGTGCCAGGTGAGAAGTTGTCATGCTGTGCTGCGGCTGTTTTGCCTGGAAGCCAAGAGCCACACCGGTCCTGCGCTCCTTTCAGCTTTGCGGTCACAAGCCAATCAGTGGCTAACCCCGCTCAATTTGACAGTTGGTAAAGTGGTGTGCGACAACGGTGCCAATCTGCTGAGCGCTCTGAAACAGGGCAAAATGACACACGTGCAGTGCATGGCACATGTCATGAACTTAGTTGTGCAGCAATTAATTGACAAATACCCCCGGTACAGGACGTCTTGCAGCAGGCCAGGAAAATCTCTGGCCATTTTAGAAGATCTTAAAATGGATCGCATTGCTGACATTCAGCGGCGACACCATCTGCCCGTCAGACGTCTGAGTTGTGACTGCACGAGGCAATGGAACTCCACCTTGTTTATGCTTGATAGGCTGCTCCAGCAGAAACATGCAGTTAATGACTGACTACATGTACAAACTCTGCGGTAGGACAGGTTCTGGGGAGCTTTTTTTTGTTTTTTTCACCACGCCAGTGGTTGCTCATGCGCGACGCATGCAGACTTCTGCGGCCATTTGATGAGATCACCAAACTCATCAGTCGCAGCTAGGGTGCCATCAGTAACATCTTACCCTACCTTCTTTCTGGAGCATGCATTGCATCATGTCATTGATCAAGCCGTCGAGGTGCAGGAGCAGGAAGATGAGGAAGTCGCAATGTTGGATGAATTCTCAGGGGGAACTACTGCATCTGAGACAAGTCAACAAGAGTCTGAAGAGTAGTCAGTGGCGGATGGTGGTGGGGCGGAGGAGGAGCAAGAAGAGCATGCTTTAAACTTTTCTGGGATCCCAGGTTTTTTCCATGGCTGGGGGGAAGAGACAGAGGACGACATTATCATGGATGATGAGCAGGAGCCAGGCCACTTCACCACTTCCAGTTTAGTGCAAATGGGGGCCTTCATGCTCCAGTGTTTTGAAGAGAGACCCCTGTATAAAAAGCATAAAGGGAAAGGACCAGTACTAGGTGGCAATGTATTTAGACCCACGGTACAAACACAAAATGGTGGACATGTTACCAGCATCACAGAGGGCTGTCAGAATGCAGCACTTCCAGGCCTTGCTTCGAGAAATTCTGCATTCTGCTTTTGTGGGTGCTGGCAGAAGAATTTCCACTCACATAGAAACAGTTGTCGGTTCCAATCCAACAGCACATGCAAGAAGAGGGAGGTTTGAAGATGTGTCAGTCACTTCGGATAGGAGATCATTCTTGCAGTCAACCCATCGACAGCCGCCCTCTGGATCCAGTCTCGGGGAACGCCTAGACCAACAAGTGTCCATGTCATGGATGATGTTGCAGATAGCTGGAACTTATAAATAAACATCCGACTGGCTTAATCCCAAACTAAGGGTGGGCCCTATAAAACCCTAAGTGCTATGCCCATGCAAGGGTCTCAATAGTAGACGATTGCATGCTCACGTACCTAAGACTGTGACACCTGAAAACCCTATAATAGTGAGGGGACACGACCACCGGCTCCCTGCACTTAACACGGACAGAGTCAGGGTCACCTAGAATCAAGCCAGCAAGGAAACAATAAAGAAAGACTTATCTTGAGCAAACAGCCGCAGCAGCCTCCAGCAGTGAACACCTCATCCAGGAAGTAGTATAAACCGCAAAGTGAGGCAGTATGGGAGGGAATATAAAGGGAGACAATTAGTCTAAATAGGTGACACCTGGGAGAAGGAAAGTAGATAAGAAAGTGAAACCAAAGCAAAGAACGTCATGCAAGAGGTAGAGAAGAACGTCTGCCAGACCTTCTCACAGAACTGGCGGTGACAGTCCGACTACATCGGGTAAACGGCCGATGTGGACGCTCTGAGAAGTGAGTAAACCCTGGACTACTGGGTGTGCAGGCTTGACCTGTGGCTAGAGCTGGCACAACTTGCCATGGAACTCTTGGCTTGCCCCTCGTCCAGTGTCCTGTCCGAAAGGACGTTCTGCGCAGCAGGGGGGATCGTGACCGATAAGCGCACTTGCCTAGCTCACGAAAGTGAGGACTCTCTCACATTTCTAAAAATGAATGAGGCATGGATCTTGGAGGAATTCAACACATGTGACGAGTCGACCACGTTTAATTGAATTTCCTCATGACAGCCCACAAATATCCGCCACCACCCAGAACAAATAATGGTCCCTGTCAGGTAAATACAGTGGCATAAAAGACCTTTTCTGTCCATTGAATGCCTAATGTTTTGGGCCTCGGAGGAATTCAACACCTATGATGACTACGTGTTTCAACTATTATCATTTGGTTTTTTTTCAAGAGGGGGATTTCGTTAGCCATGTTTTTAATCCAATTTTATATTTTTTTGTTCTTTTAAACATATGTATTTGATGTGTATTTGTACTGGCCTTCAGTAAAATTGATATCAATTGACCGTCTAATAGACCTCCAGCCACATAATTACTTAATCTTTTCTGTACGGTGAATGCATAATTTTTGGGGCCTGGAGTCCACTGGCCGCTGTAAAATTGATATCCAATGACCGTGTAATCTACCTCCAGCTACATACTTACTTGTTCTTTTCTGTTCGATGAAGGCATATTTTTTGGGGCCTGTAATACACTGGCCTGCAGTAAAATTGATATCTAATGACCGTGTAATCTAACTCCAGCCACATACTTACTTGTTGTTTTCTGTTCGCTGAAGGCATAATTTTTGGGGCCTGTAGTACACTGGCCTGCTTTTAAATTGATATTCAATGACCATGTAATCTACCTCCAGCTACATACTTACTTGTTCTTTTATGTATGCTGAATGCATAATTTTTTGGGCCTGTAGTACACTGGCTTGCTGTAAAATTGATATCCAATGCTAGATATGTTGCTAAGTTCTGACAAAGATATTGCAGCCTTCTCATTGGCCCACAAGCAAGAAAGGAGGTTACTGATAAAAAAAGAAATCTAGAATATTCGCTATTACGAATATATAGCACTATATTCTACATCTTCACAAAATCTCGAAGTGCTGATATTAGCGATAAAAATTTGAACAAATGTTCGCGAACCACATGTTCACAGCGGGCCCCATTCACTTTAATGGCAGATGAACCTGAAAAACCTTCAGCTCATATTTGCAGCCACTAAATACTTAGTAGAAGTGCACAAATAATCCCACAACATGGAAAGTGACATTCTAGATGGGGATCAATAACAAAAATTCCAACAATCAGGGGACATTTTTATGCGTCTTAAAGGGAAATTCTCTTAAATGTGCACTGTTGGAGCCTAGAAAAATGTTAGTTTAACCCCTTAAGGACACGGCCATATTTCACCTTAAGTACCAGGCCAGTTTTTGCAAATCTGACCAGTGTCACTTTATGTGTGAATAACTTTAAAACACTTTTACTTATCCAGGTTATTCCAAAAATAGCTATTATTTTACATTCCCCATATGTCTAATTCATGTTTGGATCATTTTGGGAATGCCATTTTATTTTTTGGGGACGTAACAAGGCTTAGAAGTTTAGAAACAAATCTTGAAGTTTTTCAGAAAAGTTTTAAAACCCACTTTTTCAGGACCAGTTCAGGGATAATAGAAACCACTCAAAAATGACCCCATTTTACAAACTACACCTCTCAAGGTATTCAAAACTGATTTTACAAACTTTGTTAACCCTTTAGGTGTTCCACAAGAATTGACGGAAAATAGAGATAACATTTCAAAATGTAACTTTTTTGGCAGATTTTTCATTTGAATCCATTTTTTTTCTAGTTACAAAGCAAGGGTTAACAGCCAAACAAACTCAATATTTATTGCCCTGATTCTGTAGTTTACAAAAAAAACATATGTGGTCGTAAACTGCTGTGCGGTCACAAGGCAGGGCGCAGAAGAGAAGGAATGCCATACTGTTTTTGGAAGGCAGATTTTGCTGGACTTGTTTTTTGACACCATGTCTCCCATTTGAAACCCCCCTGATGCACCCCTAGAGTAGTGACCCCACTTTGGAAACTATGGGATAGGGTGGCAGTTTTGTTGGTACTATTTTAAGGTACATATGATTTTTTTGTTGCTCTATATTACACATTAGTCAAGGTAACAAGAAATAGCTGTTTTGGCACCGTTTTTATTTTTTGTTATTTACAACATTCAACTGACAGATTAGATCATGTGGCATTTTTATAGAGTAGGTTGTCAGAAACGCGACAATACCAAATATGACTATTGGTTATTTGTTTAAGTTTTACATAACAAAGCATTAAAAAAATATATAATTCTTTAGTGTCCCCACATTCTGAAAGCCATAGTTTTATTAATTTTTTGGGCTACTGTAGGGGCTCATTTTGTTCGGGATGAGATGACGGCTTGATTGACACTATTTTGGGGTGCGTATTACTTTTTAATCATTTGCTATTACACTTTTTGTGATGTAAGGTGACAAAATTTCTTTTTTTTACACCGTTTTTTTATTTTATTTTTACGGTGTATACCTGAGGGGTTAGGTAATTTGATATTTTTATAGAGCAGGTTCTTTCGGGTGCGGATATACCTAATATGTCAACTTTTTTTTAATGTAAGTTTTACACAATGATTTCATTTTTGAAATCAAGTTTTAGTGTCTTCATAGTCTGAGAGCCAAAGTTTTTTCAGTTTTTGGGCGATTATCTTGGGTAGGGTATGATTCTTGTGGGATGAGATTATGGTTTGATTGGCACTATTTTGGGGTGCATATGACTTTTTGATCGCTTGATATTACACTTTTTGTGATGTATGGTGACAAAAAATAGCTTTTTTTTACACTTTTGTTTTATTTTTATTTTTTTACGGTGTTCACCTGATGGGTTAGGTCATGTGACATTTTTATAGAGCAGATTCTTACGGATGCGGTGATACCTAATATGTATACTTTTTTAAATTTACTTTTGTTTTACAATACCAGCATTTTTAAAACAAAAAAAATGATGTTTTAGTGTCTCCATATTCTGAGCCATAGTTTTTAAATTTTTTGGGCAATTGGCTTAGGTAGGGGCTCATTTTTTGGGGGATGAGGTGACGGTTTGATTGGTACTATTTTGGGGGGCATACACCTTTTTGATCACTTGGTGTTGCACTTTTTGTGATGTAAGGTTTTTTATGGTATTTATCGAACAGGGTGGATCATGTGATATATTTATAGAGCCGGTCATTACGGACGCGGCTATACCTAATATGTGTGTTTTTTTTTCTTCTTTTTATTATTATAAAATGAGGGGAAAGGGTGTTTTTTTTTTCTTTTTTTACTTTATTAATTTTATTACTTTATTAATTTTATTAAACTTTTTTTTATGTTCACTTTTGGGGGTCTGATCCCCTCTGCAAAGCATTACAATACATTTGTATTGTAATGCATTGCCTGTTCATGTACTACAGTGAGTAGTACAGAAACAGGTTGCCTAGGAGACCCAGCCTGAGGCTGGATCTCCTCGGCTTCTGTAGAAGGTAGGTCCTGATCCTATGCAAGGCATTGGGCAGCCTCTACATGGCATCGGGCTGCCTTCTGAGACATTGAGTCCCTGCCACAGCAGCGCGGGGACTTGATGCGCTCCCTCAAACACACCCCCTTCTATGTCGCGGTGGCGTCATAGAAGGAGTTAATCCGCCGATCGTCCTCCACATCATCTTCCACCCAGTCTTCACCCATGCCCTCCTTGTCAGTCTGCACACTTTCAAAAACCCCAGCAGTTGGCACCTGTGTTTCGTCATCATCCGAGCTGCCATGGTCCTCTCATGTACTCATCTTGAAAGATAAGTGGTTGGGCACTCAATCTCTTCCACTTCTGGGGCAGGGATAGGTGGATGGCCCTGGGAAACCTGCTAACAGGGTCATCAAAAATAAGAAGAGACTGCTGCATGACTTGGGGCTCAGACTGCTTGGCTGATTTGCAAGGGGGTAAGGGGAAAGACTGATGTACATCGGCTGCAGGTGCCAACTCTGATATTTCAGCAGGAGACTGGGTGGGAGACAATGTGAAGGAACTGGAGGCACTGTCAGCAACCCAATCTACTATCGCCTGTACTTGTTCTGGCCTCACCATTTGTAGAGCCGCATTAGGCCCGACCAAATACCGCTGAAGGTTCTGTCGCCTACTCGCACCTGAGGAAGGTGTTTCACTTGTGCGTGCAGCAGGCACAGATCCACCACGTCCTCTCCCTGCAACAGGAGCTCCACCAGCAGCACCACGACCGTGGCCACATCCCTTATTTGAAGCTCTCCTCATATTTCTCAAATTTAGGATCTTGCCCAAATTGGGTGTTTTTTTAATAGCAGAATAGAACAACAGTATCTAAAGGGTGTATCTGACACGTGCAGATGCAGACTAGGCCGCAAATTAAGATTTTTGCCCAAAATGGGTGTTTATTTAATACCAGAATAGCACAACAGTATGTAAAGGGTGTATCTCACAATGACAGATGCAGCAAAGGCTGCAAAATAAATTTTTGGGTCCAAATGGGTGTTTCTCACACATGCAGATGCAGACTAGGCAGCAAATTAAGATTTTTGCCTAAAATAGGTGTTTATTAAAACCCAGAAAATTAAAGCTGTATTTCTAGCTTAAATTGCACACTGACTAATGCTACAGAGGCCCAAAATGGAGGGTATTGTAAACAATGGGTGTTTTTTAAAACCCAGAAAATTATCATAGGCGTGCGTACGGGGTGTGCTGGGTGTGCCTGGGCACATCCTAATAGGTTTGTCACCTCCGTGCGCACTGCCCCCAGCCTATTTCCTTGCCTGTTTTGCTGGCTGCCGCCGCCCGCCGCTCTGTCAATTCATTTACATTACCTGGCTATGGGCTGCCGGCAGGCGGTGGCTAGTATTCAAATAGGGGGGTGGAGTCCCGGACCCGGCGGAGGCAGAGAGGGAGTGCGTGCTGTGCGGCGCAGGCTGAGTTGACGTCACGTCACGCTGCGTCTGAGTATCCTGCGCGCCTGGCCGCCTGCTAGCTGGTGAGGTGAGGGCATATAAAAAAAGAAGTATGTACCCCCCTGTCCCACAGTGCTACAAATCCTCTGTTGTCGCCTGTATTATCCTGATACCCCTCAGTTATATAATATATCTGAAGGGTATCAGGGTAAATTATATAGGGGGTAATATAACTAGGGGTATCAGGGTAAATGAGGGGTAATATAACTGAGGAGGGCTAAGCTACTATCAGACATTATACAGGGGTAATATAACTTATCTTACCCCTCACCCCTGTATTATGTCCCTGATAGCCCTCCTCACTTATATTACCCCTGTATAATGTACCCTGATAGATACCCCTTAGTTATATTACCCCCTGTATAATGTACCCTGATACCCCTCAGTTATATAATATAACTGTGGGGTATCAGGTTAAATTATACAGGGCGGGGTAATATAACTAAGGGGTATCAGTGTACATGATTATACAGGGGTAATATAACTAAGGGGTATCAGGGGACATTATTATACAGGGGTAATATAACTTAGGAGGGCTATCAGGGGACATTATGCAGAGGAAATATAACTTATATTACCCCTGTATAATGTACTTGATAGCCCTCCTCAGGTATATTACCCCTGTATAGTGTACCCTGATACCCCTTAGTTATATTACCCCCTGTATAATTTACCCTGATACCCCTCAGTTATATTACCCCTGTATAATGTCCCCTGATAGCCCTCCTCAGTCATATGTCATCCACAGGTCCCCCATAACAGTGTGTCATCCACAGGTCCCCCATAAAAATGTGTCATCCACAGATCCCCCATAACAATGTGTCATCCACAGATCCCCCATAACAATGTGTCATCCACAGATCCCCATAACAATGTGTCATCCACAGATCCCCCATAACAATGTGTCATCCACAGATCCCCCATAATAATGTGTCATCCACAGATCCCCCATAACAATGTGTCATCCACAGATCCCCCATAAAAATGTGTCATCCACAGATCCCCCATAACAATGTGTCATCCACAGATCCCCCATAACAATGTGTCATCCACAGATCCCCCATAACAATGTGTCATCCACAGATCCCCCATAACAATGTGTCATCCACAGATCCCCCATAACAATGTGTCATCCACAGATCCCCCATAAAAATGTGTCATCCACAGATCCCCCATAACAATGTGTCATCCACAGATCCCCTATAACAATGTGTCATCCACAGATCCCCCATAACAATGTGTCATCCACAGATCCCCCATAACTGTGTCATCCACAGATCCCCCATTCCATAGATCCCCAATAACAATGTGTCATCCACAGATCCCCCATAACAATGTGTCATCCACAGATCCCCCATAACAATGTGTCATCCACAGATCCCCCATAACAATATGTCATCCACAGATCCCCCATAACAGGGCACCTGCATACTATGAAGAGACTGAAATTAGGTGAAGATCCGCAGAAGCAAGCAGAGGACAGCACAGCAGAAGACTGTACACTACGTGCAGAATTATTAGGCAAATGAGTATTTTGACCACATCATCCTCTTTATGCATGTTGTCTTACTCCAAGCTGTATAGGCTCGAAAGCCTACTACCAATTAAGCATATTAGGTGATGTGCATCTCTGTAATGAGAAGGGGTGTGGTCTAATGACATCAACACCCTATATCAGGTGTGCATAATTATTAGGCAACTTCCTTTCCTTTGGCAAAATGGGTCAAAAGAAGGACTTGACAGGCTCAGAAAAGTCAAAAATAGTGAGATATCTTGCAGAGGGATGCAGCACTCTTAAAATTGCAAAGCTTCTGAAGCGTGATCATCGAACAATCAAGCGTTTCATTCAAAATAGTCAACAGGGTCGCAAGAAGCGTGTGGAAAAACCAAGGCGCAAAATAACTGCCCATGAACTGAGAAAAGTCAAGCGTGCAGCTGCCAAGATGCCACTTGCCACCAGTTTGGCCATATTTCAGAGCTGCAACATCACTGGAGTGCCCAAAAGCACAAGGTGTGCAATACTCAGAGACATGGCCAAGGTAAGAAAGGCTGAAAGACGACCACCACTGAACAAGACACACAAGCTGAAACGTCAAGACTGGGCCAAGAAATATCTCAAGACTGATTTTTCTAAGGTTTTATGGACTGATGAAATGAGAGTGAGTCTTGATGGGCCAGATGGCTGGATTGGCAAAGGGCAGAGAGCTCCAGTCCAACTCAGACGCCAGCAAGGTGGAGGTGGAGTACTGGTTTGGGCTGGTATCATCAAAGATGAGCTTGTGGGGCCTTTTTAGGTTGAGGATGGAGTCAAGCTCAACTCCCAGTCCTACTGCCAGTTTCTGGAAGACACCTTCTTCAAGCAGTGGTACAGGAAGAAGTCTGCAAGGTAAGAAAAACATGATTTTCATGCAGGACAATGCTCCATCACACGCGTCCAAGTACTCCACAGCGTGGCTGGCAAGAAAGGGTATAAAAGAAGAAAATCTAATGACATGGCCTCCTTGTTCACCTGATCTGAACCCCATTGAGAACCTGTGGTTCATCATCAAATGTGAGATTTACAAGGAGGGAAAACAGTACACCTCTCTGAACAGTGTCTGGGAGGCTGTGGTTGCTGCTGCACGCAATGTTGATGGTGAACAGATCAAAACACTGACAGAATCCATGGATGGCAGGCTTTTGAGTGTCCTTGCAAAGAAAGGTGGCTATATTGGTCACTGATTTGTTTTTGTTTTGTTTTTGAATGTCAGAAATGTATATTTGTGAATGTTGAGATGTTATATTGGTTTCACTGGTAAAAATAAATAATTGAAATGGGTATATATTTGTTTTTTGCTAAGTTGCCTAATAATTATGTACAGTAATAGTCACCTGCACACACAGATATCCCCCTAAAATAGCTAAAACTAAAAACAAACTAAAAACTACTTCCAAAAATATTCAGCTTTGTTATTAATAAGTTTTTGGGTTCATTGAGAACATGGTTGTTATTCAATAATAAAATGAATCCTCAAAAATACAACTTGCCTAATAATTCTGCACTCCCTGTATAGCTTATTTTGTAAGTAAATTATTTTATTATAGCGCTGAAACTGCTTTAAACTTTAAAGAAAAGTTTTGGAGAGTGTTTCTCTCTTTCTCAGGTCTGAAGCAATACCAAGGAAGAAAGGAAAACTCTTGAAAGCTTGTCTTTTAAGTATTAGGATAGTACAATAAACAGGTATCCCTGCATACTGCAATACTCTCATATTTTGTAATCTTATTTATATATACTTGTTCAGTTTTTTTCAGTAGTATGATTAAATGGTGAAAATTATTAGTGCCCCCCCCCCCCCATTTTTGACTGTGGTATAATATGTGCCCTCCCTCTATATATTGTTCCTAGGCGCAGAGGCGGAGTCACGGCAATGCTAGGGTGAGGCCCAGCCTGTGTGTATATGTTTGTGTGTGTATATATAATATATATATCTACAGTACAGACCAAAAGTTTGGACACACCTTGTCATTCAAAGAGTTTTCTTTATTTTCATGACTATGAAAATTGTAGATTCACACTGAAGGCATCAAAACTATGAATTAACACATGTGGAATTGTATACATAACAAAAAAGTGTGAAACAACTGAAAATATGTCATTATTCTAGGTTCTTCAAAGTAGCCACCTTTTGCTTTGATTACTGCTTTGCACACTCTTGTCATTCTCTTGATGAGCTTCAAGAGGTAGTTACCTGAAATGGTTTTCACTTCACAGGTGTGCCTTGTCAGGTTTAATAAGTGGGATTTCTTGCCTTATAAATGGGGTTGGGACCATCAGTTGTGTTGTGGAGAAGTCAGGTGGATACACAGCTGATAGTCCTACTGAATAGACTGTTAGAATTTGTATTATGGCAAGAAAAAAGAAGCTAAGTAAAGAAAAACGAGTGGCCATCATTACTTTAAGAAATGAAAGTCAGTCAGTCTGAAAAATTGGGAAAACTTTGAAAGTGTCCCCAAGTGCAGTCACAAAAACACATTAAGCGCTACAAAGAAACTGGCTCACGTGCGGACCGCCCCAGGAAAGGAAGACCAAGTGTCACCTCTGCTGCGGAGGATAAGTTCATCCGAGTCACCAGCCTCAGAAATCTCAGGTTAACAGCAGCTCAGATTAGAGACCAGGTCAATGCCACACAGAGTTCTAGCAGCAGACACATCTCTAGAACAACTGTTAAGAGGAGACTGTGTGAATAAGGCCTTCATGGTAGAATATCTGCTAGGAAACCACTGCTAAGGAGAGGCAACAAGCAGAAGAGACTTGTTTGGGCTAAAAAAAACACAAGGAATGGACATTAGACCAGTGGAAATCTATGCTTTGGTCTGATGAGTCCAAATTTGAGATCTTTGGTTCCAACCACCGTGTCTTTGTGCGACGCAGAAAAGGTGAACGGATGGACTCTACATGCCTGGTTCCCACCGTGAAGCATGGAGAAGGAGGTGTGATGGTGTGGGGGTGCTTTGCTGGTGACACTGTTGGGGATTTATTCAAAATTGAAGGCATACTGAACCAGCATGGCTACCACAGCATCTTGCAGCGGCATGCTATTACATCCGGTTTGCGTTTAATTGGGCCATCATTTATTTTTCAACAGGACAATGACCCCAAACACACCTCCAGGCTGTGTAAGGGCTATTCGACCATGAAAGAGTGATGGGTGCTGCGCCAGATGACCTGACCTCCACAGTCACCAGACCTGAACCCAATCAAGATGGTTTGGGGTGAGCTGGACCGCAGAGTGAAGGCAAAAGGGCCAACAAGTGCTAAGCATCTCTGGGAACTCCTTCAAGACTGTTGGAAGACCATTTCAGGTGACTACCTCTTGAAGCTCATCAAGAGAATGCCAAGAGTGTGCAAAGCAGTAATCAAAGCAAAAGGTGGCTACTTTGAAGAACCTAGAATATGACATATTTTCAGTTGTTTCACACCTTTTTGTTATGTATATAATTCCACATGTGTTAATTCATAGTTTTGATGCCTTCAGTGTGACTCTACAATTTTCATAGTCATGAAAATAAAGAAAACTCTTTGAATGAGAAGGTGTGTCCAAACTTTTGGTCTTTACTGTATATATATATATATATATATATATATATATATAAAAAATCATACATACATAAATACACAAATGCACACGTGCGCTGGGCGTGTGTGTTTGTGCTTTAGGGTGCACACCCTAATGCAATAGGCTGCGCATGCCTATGAAAATTATTGAAGTATTTCAAGCTTGTTTTAACATCAACAGATGCAGCAAAGGCTGCAATATTAAGTACTTTGCCAAAAAAACTGTGTTTTTTGAATAACAGAATATGACAGCATTATATGACACTTGAATTTCACAGTGACAGATGCAGCAAGGGCTGTAAAATTGTGTATTTTGTCCAAAAAGGGTGTTTTTTAAAACCCAGAAAATTATAGCTGTATTTCTAGCTTAAATTGCACACTGACTAATGCTGCAAAGGCACCAGATGTAGGATATTGCAAAAAATTGGTCTTTTTTTTAAACCCAGATTATTATTGCAGTATTTCAAGCTTGGATTTCAATGTCACAAAAGCGCATATGCAGTGCTGGTGCACTGAGCTTGCATAAAATGGCCGCCACCCACCTAACTAACAGACAGATAAAAGTTATTTTTCTCTGTCACTGGGCTCAGAGCAGGGTAAAAAGATTGTGCACTACAACCACACAACAAAATCTATGTAGATCGCTGAGTTCAATTGCAGTTCGGATTAAAGTTTCTCTCCCTCACAGCAGCAGCATCCTATCCCTACACTAAGCACAGCAAAGGCTGGGTCACATGCTGCACTGGCCAATCACAGCCATGCCATTAATAGGCATGGCTGTGATGGCTTCTAAGGGCACAGAGTTAAACGCTTGTTGATTGCCTGCTCTGCAGCCTTTCAAAAAGCGCCAATAAATCACCGAACCCCGAACCCGAACTTTTACTGAAATGTTTTGGTTTGGGTCCGGGGTTCAAAAAATCCTAAAGTTCAGTACGAACCCGAACTTTACAGTTCAGGCTCGCTCAACCCTATTCAGGACGTGTGCCATGCACAGCACGTTTGTCATTTTGCCCTGTTTTAGCACGCTCAGCAGATTGGCACCATTGTCGCACACCAATTTACCAACTGTCAAATTGAGTAGGGTTAGCCACTAATCGGCCTGTGACCGGAAAGCTGAAAGGAGTGCAGGACCGATGTGGCTCTTGGCTTCCAGGCAAAACAGCCACAGCACAGCATGGTAACCTCTCACCTGGCACGTCGAATAGGTTCTGGGGTGCTTGGGGGCCGCGGCGGAAGAGGCGGTAGCAGTGGAAAAGGAGGAGTAAGCCGAGGAGGAGATGGAGGATGAAGTTGAAGGAGAAGAAGAGGCAGGCCTGCATGCAATCCGTGCAAACACGAGTGCCACGGGTCGCATGCTTGACGGCCATCAGAAGGTTCACCCAGTGGGCAGTAAAAGTCTTGTACCTTCCCTGCCTGTGTTTGCTAGACTATGTGTCTCTGGTCAGATGTATCCTGGCACCGACACGGTGTGCCAGAGATACATTCACTTACCGCTGAACGTGGCCATATAGCTCCGGGATGCCCTTCTGGGAGAATTATTTCCTTCCATTGCAGTGTGCCAATGGCCTAAAATTCTAAAGGCCTCTGAGTCCACCAGTTTATATGGCAGTAGTTTGTGGGCTAGCAGTTCCGACAAGCCAGCGGTCAGCCATTGGGCAAGAGGGTTATCCGGCGTCATTATCTGTTTACGCTCGAACATTTGGGCCATGGAAGCCTGCCTTTTGCCAGATGAACGCGACTATGGCAAATTGGAAGGTGGAGTGGAGGACAAATGGGAGGAGAGAGGAGAAGGAGAAGACGCAGGATGTGGAGCGCCGGGAGTGTGGCTTTGTGGGTTCTGACAGTGTTGCTCCCACTGGGTTCGGTGATGGGAGGCCAAGTGCCCTCTTAAGGTGGGCGTCCCTAGGTGAATGTTGGGCTTACTGCAACTTATGCATTGACAGAACAGGCTGCAAATGGCAACACTATTGTCAGCAGCGGACAAGTTTAAAAAAAGCCCACACTGCGGAGCCATGTGCCGGCGTCCTGGAAGCGCCAGATGTGATCGTGCATGGTGGTGTCACGGCCTATGGTTTGTTGTGTGACATTTTCCTGCATTTGGTTGTCCGTGGCAACGTGTGGTCTTTAGTGCGTGTGGTGGCAGTGTCCCAGCCCTATGGCTGATCCCCAGGACATGATTGTCACACATGCCGTTGCCCGCGGCAACAGGTGTAGTGTGTGTTTTATGTGTGTATTCCCCTTAAGTGGCCGTCTTACCTTACCTTGTGTTTGAAGGGTTAATTCCCTTCTGTGTCTGTGAACACTGTGTCTGTTTGTTGGGTGTGGCTACTTGGGCCTATAAACCCTCACTGTTAGCTCCAGTCTGTGGGTTACTTCAGCCATGCTTAGCTGGAGCAGCCTCCTGTTATTTCACCTGCCAGTGGGGGCCACCCTTGTGGTCATAAGTTTATGTCAAGTTTATGTGTGATGTCTATTTGATGTTTTCCTTGTTTTTCTGTGCAGCTATGGATCTGGGTCCCTGTGTGTGGATGCATTGTGATATTCAGCTTGCCAGCACAGGGATCCAGTCAGCAAGGCTGTGGCAGGTAGGTGGAACTGGTTCAGTTCACCTGCCATATCCATAGATCTGTTTGTGTTTCCCCTTTTCTCTGCAGCTTGGCCAGTGAGACCCCTGTTCCTCCGTGTCCAGAAGGAACAGGCCGTCTTACCCTTCACTCCTAGTTCAGGGACCGGTCGGAGGGTGAGTAGGGATCCGAGGTTCCTGAGCATGGGTCCTCCTACCTTAAAGGTTGGCCCATGCAGCTAGAAGTTAGGGTCAGATTAGGGATGCGATTAGGAGGTGACCTGCTCCCTAATTCTGTCATCCTGGCCGAGCAGGGGTTAACATCATCTGGCATCGCATGGCTGAGGATTTTCCCCGTCCTCAGCCGTGACAGGTGGATGGCTCGTTCCAGATACATTAGCAGTCTGCTTTTTGTCTCTTGTGTACTGTAAGTTCTGCATGCTTCTCCTCCTTCTCCTCCCTATCTGCTGCTCTGTCCCTCCCTCTTCCCTCCTCTTCCTCTCTTGTGGGCATCCACATGACGTCTGTTGACATGTCATTTTCGTCACTTTCACCACCACTGACATTATAGATCTCGGTGGTAGGCAGCAACAGCGGGGACCACCCTCCTTGGGCTGATCTGGGTACTGTTGTCAGACTGCTGGGTGGGGACTGTTGATACCTCCTCTTTCTGATTGGATGCCAAGAATAGCTGCGCATCGGTAAGGTCTTAGAATGGATGGGAATATAATTCCTCTGACTCGAGCTCGGGGGATATGGTGGTGGTGGTGTCTTTTGGGGGTGCACACAGCAGAGAGTGAAGAGGGTGCAGATAGAGAGGATGAGACTGGTGCAGAAGTGAAAGGCTGAGTTTGCCACTTAACCAAGTCTGGCGCATCCTTTGACGTAATCGTACGCACCTTCTGCAATTTCCCACTTAGGCTCTGGCCTGGTGTACCTGCCCGACCCCTACCACCCCTGTGGAATAGCCTGACTCTTTCTCTGCCTGTCATTTTTAAAATGACCCTGTGACAAAGTCCATATAGAAGAGCAGTATTTGTGGAAGAAGGTATATCACACCCCTGCCTCAATCAGTTTTTTTGTGGGGGCAACTGGTATATCACACCAGTTAAAATTATTTGCTCCAATAGCGTTTGCCGCTCTGTCTACATGCAGTAACGCAGCAAATCCGCAAATAAATGCTGCACTACCTGAATGCACAATATAGAATGTATATTATTGGTATATAACACCCCTGCTTTAATCAGTTTTTTTTTGGGGGGGGGGCAACTGGTATATCACACTAGTATAAATGATTTGTTCCAATAGCGTTTGTCACACTGTGTAGCTGCGGTAATGCAGCAAATCCGCAAACAAATGCTGCACCACCCGGATGCACTATATAGAAAGTATATTATTGGTATATAACACCCCTGCTTCAATCATTTTTGGGGGGGCAACTGGTATATCACACCAGTTGAAATTATTTGTTCCAATAGCTTTTGTCCCACTGTGCAGCTGCGGTAACACAGCAAAACTGCAAACAAATGCTGCACTACCTAAATGCACTATATAGAAAGTATATTATTGGTATATCACACCCTTGCTTCAATTTTTTTTTTTTGGGCAGCAACTGGCTAAATGCACTATATAGAAAGCATATTATTGGTATATCACACCCCTGCTTCAATTAGTTTTTTTGGGGGGCAACTGGTACAGTATATCACACTAGTAGAAGTTATTTATTCCAATAGTGTTTGTCACCCTGTGTAGCTGCGGTAATGCAGCAAAACTACAAACAAATGCTGCACTACGTAAATGTACTATATAGAAAGTATATTACTGGTATATCATACCCCTGCTTCAATTAGTTTTTTTGGGGGGCAACTGGTTTATCACACCAGTAGAAATTATTTGTTCCAATATCGTTTGGCACTCTGTAGTTGCAGTATAGCAGCAGAACCGCACACAACCGCTGCACAATACTAATGCACTATAATATACTTTCTATGCTAGAAAGTATATTATAAGTATATTACACCCCTGTCACGATAGGTAGGGAAGGAAACAGCAAACTGAAAGACAAACTAAGCAACAGACAAGGCCCCACAAGCTAGGGATCCCTGACACACTTTCCCTAGGCTGCTAAGCCCATGTGCATACCTCAATGGTAGATATACACATGTCCCCGTGCCTAAGACTATAACACACTAAACAGACCCTCAGCAATAGGGAAAAAGGGTAAGAGACACCCAGCGCTTTCTACCAACGAAAGCGCTAGCGTCCCAACTAGAGGCCTAGACCAAACAGAAACCAAAAGGGAAAAAGAAGGGAAAAGACTTATCTGATACGAGAAGGAGCAGACGATCCACCAAGCAGCCAAAGCTGACACAAGAAAGTACTATAACCTGCAAAGGCTATAGGGAGAGGGAGTAATAAATAGCCTCCCCAATGACCAAACAAACCACATCTAATAGGAGCTGGGATTCTGTTAAACCAAAACAAAACAAACTGTCAGATCGAGTCACATGCAGCAAGAACTTTTGTGGCTCTATTAGCTAGTGCTTGGTGTCTCTAACAGTCTTTCCTGGCTCTGCACAGCAACCTCTCCCTACACTGGCAAAAGACAGAATATAAAATGGCGGCCAGATCAGGTTTTTTTTATTAGGTATAACGTCTCAATTGGCTGCCCTGTACCACCTGATGGATGTGTTATGGGTCAAAGTTCTTCACAATGTAAAAAAATATGGCATGGGCGGACATCGCCATATGTTCACCCATTCGGTGTACCACGAACGAGCAAAGTTCACCTCAAAACGATCGCCAGGCAAACTGCAAGGCCATCTCTAATAATATGTCAATGCCAATAGAGCGATTATTTTGTATAATAAAGCTGTATACTAGGTACTACACTAAAAGATCCCCGTCTATTATAGAGGAGAGGATACCTAGGGAGAATGCATGAAAATCCCTACTAAGGCTACATGCACACGTCCGTATGTGTTTTGCCATCCGCAAATTGCGGATCCGCAAAAAAAAAAAACTAAAAACGGATAACGTCCATATGTCATTTTTTTTTTGGGGCGGATCCATTGTAACAATGCCCATCCTTGTCCGCAAAACGGAAAAGAATAGGACATGTTCTATTTTCTTTGCTGTGCTACGGAATGGACATACCGATGCGGACAGCACACAGTGTGCTGTCCGCATTTTTTGCGGACCCATTGAAATGAAAGGGTCGGCATCCTATCCGCAAAAAAAAAACGGAATGGACACAGTAACAAAATACTTTCGTGTGCATGTAGCCTAAGTCTGATTTGTAACTTTGTGCGGTACGGCTATACCAGATTACAATACTATTGTAGAAACACATATATCATTTCTCTGACTATCCGTTATTCCCATTCATTCTTACTTTTGCCAGTTGCAGATACAAGGCTCCAGCTGTGTTTTGTGACAACCTTCTTGTAAAGCAAACGAGGTTTGAAGATCACAGTTTCTTGTTATCTGTGTATAAATTGCAATGTGCTCTTCATTGTGCTGCAACCTGGTATAGACAAGGACAGTCCTTGGAGCTAGTACTTTATCATTGTGCCTTAATTCGCTTGTTCTCACACCATTTAAAGTACGTCCATTCACATTTTGTCACTCATTGCATATATTTAGAACAGATTTAACCCATTCAATCCCGGAGGATTGTTTGTTTTTTGCATCGTCGTTTTTCACTTCTGGCCTTGCCAGAGTCATCATTTGTTTTAGTTTTTTAATTTATTTTGGTGTTCCCAATAGCCATATGAGAGTTTATTTATCGTGGGACAAGGTGTACTTTCTAATGGCACCGTTTACTTTTGCACCCAATGCAATGGAAAGCTGAAAAATTCCAAATGGGGAGGAATTGGAAAAAATAATTCAAATTCACCAGTTTTAGGCTCCATTCACACATCCGCAATTCCGCTCCGCATTTTGCGGAACGGAATTGCGGACTCTTTCATTTCTATGGGGCCGCACTTCCGGGTCCGCAATACCAATCCACCCAAAAATAGAACATGTCCTATTCTTGTCCTCAATAGCGGACAAGAATAGGCATATTCTATTAGTGACGGCAATGTGCGGTCTGCAAATTGCGGTCAGCACATTGCCGCTGTCCGTGTTTTGTGGATCCGCGGATCCGTGGATCCGCAAAACACACACGGATGTGTGAATGGACTCTTAAGGCTCATGCACACAAACTTATTTTCTTTCCGTGTCCTTTCAGTTTTTTTGCAGACCGTATGCGGAACCATTCACTTCAACGGGTCCACAAAAAAACAAACGTAAGTTACTCTGTGTGCATTGATCAAAACACATCTGTGCCCGCCTTTTAAGCGCCAAGGTGGTTTCAGGCCAGGCGGGTCCTACGCTAAACCTACCTAAGCCATTGGGCTTCTATGTTAAGGAGTGCACACCCCGCACGTATGGTGTGCTGCTCCTAGTCACCTCCATGTGCGTCAAGCAACCAATGGGAGGAGGAGCAAGCACACCTATAGGTACCACCTAATCGAGGCGGTCTATGACATAGGAAGGGCAAAAGTGCAAAGAAATGCTACTCCCAAGATAAAATAGGAGCGCATTCACACTTAAAGGTGCCACTCCCTCAAGCATATACTACATAAACAAAAAAATCACTGAAAAAAACAAAGATAAAAATATCCTGCAAACTGTGTAAAGTAATTTACACTGATAAGGACAGTACAGGGAGTGCAGAATTATTAGGCAAGTTGTATTTTTGAGGATTAATTTTATTATTGAACAACAACCATGTTCTCAATGAACCCAAAAAACTCATTAATCTCAAAGCTGAATATTTTTGGAAGTAGTTTTTAAATTGTTTTTAGTTTTAGCTATTTTAGGGGGATATCTATGTGTGCAGGTGACTATTACTGTGCATAATTATTAGGCAACTTAACAAAAACAAATATATACCCATTTCAATTATTTATTTTTACCAGTGAAACCAATATAACATCTCAACATTCACAAATATACATTTCTGACATTCAAAAACAAAACAAAAACAAATCAGTGACCAATATAGCCACCTTTCTTTGCAAGGACACTCAAAAGCCTGCCATCCATGGATTTTGTCAGTGTTTTGATCTGTTCACCATCAACATTGCGTGCAGCAGCAACCACAGCCTCCCAGACACTGTTCAGAGAGGTGTACTGTTTTCCCTCCTTGTAAATCTCACATTTGATGATGGACCACAGGTTCTCAATGGGGTTCAGATCAGGTGAACAAGGAGGCCATGTCATTAGATTTTCTTCTTTTAAACCCTTTCTTGCCAGCCACGCTGTGGAGTACTTGGACGCGTGTGATGGAGCATTGTCCTGCATGAAAATCATGTTTTTCTTGAAGGATGCAGACTTCTTCCTGTACTACTGCTTGAAGAAGGTGTCTTCCAGAAACTGGCAGTAGGACTGGGAGTTGAGCTTGACTCCATCCTCATCCCGAAAAGGCCCCACAAGCTCATCTTTGATGATACCAGCCCAAACCAGTACTCCACCTCCACCTTGCTGGCGTCTGAGTCAGACTGGAGCTCTCTGCCCTTTACCAATCCAGCCACGGGCCCATCCATCTGGCCCATCAAGACTCACTCTCATTTCATCAGTCCATAAAACCTTAGAAAAATCAGTCTTGAGATATTTCTTGGCCCAGTCTTGACGTTTCAGCTTGTGTGTCTTGTTCAGTGGTGGTCGTCTTTCAGCCTTTCTTACCTTGGCCATGTCTCTGAGTATTGCACACCTTGTGCTTTTGGGCACTCCAGTGATGTTGCAGCTCTGAAATATGGCCAAACTGGTGGCAAGTGGCATCTTGGCAGCTGCACGCTTGACTTTTCTCAGTTCATGGGCAGTTATTTTGCGCCTTGGTTTTTCCACACGCTTCTTGCGACCCTGTTGACTATTTTGAATGAAACGCTTGATTGTTCGATGATCACGCTACAGAAGCTTTGCAATTTTAAGAGTGCTGCATCCCTCTGCAAGATATCTCACTATTTTTGACTTTTCTGAGCCTGTCAAGTCCTTCTTGTGACCCATTTTGCCAAAGGAAAGGAAGTTGCCTAATAATTATGCACACCTGATATAGGGTGTTGATGTCATTAGACCACACCCCTTCTCATTACAGAGATGCACATCACCTAATATGCTTAATTGGTAGTAGGCTTTCGAGCCTATACAGCTTGGAGTAAGACAACATGCATAAAGAGGATGATGTCGTCAAAATACTCATTTGCCTAATAATTCTGCACTCCCTGTATACTACTACAGAGGGATCTGGATAGATTGGAGGCTTGGGCAGATAAGTGGCAGATGAGGTTTAACACTGATAAATGTAAAGTTATGCACATGGGAAGGAAAAATGCAAGTCACCCGTACATACTAAATGGTAAAACACTCGGTAACACTGACATGGAAAAGGACATAGGCGTGCGCACGGGGTGTGCCGGGTGTGCCTGGGCACACCCTAATCAAGCCGACTTGAGGTTTACAATGTGCGGCACTGCAGGCAGCAGAGCAATACAGCTGATGCCTGAAATCTCCAATAACAGAGCTCTGTACATTACAGAGCTCTGTTATAAGGGAGGAGGCTGCTGATTGGCCAGTATCAGCTGGCTGCCCTGCTATTGGCTGATCCTCTCACACCCCCTCCTCTCGGGAGCTGAACACAGCAGCAGTAGCTTCCTTTTCAGTTATTATGAAGATAGGAAGCGCGCCGCCCCTGCTGCTGATGAAGTGCCAGGGACAGCATTAGGAATGGAGCCATCACCATGTGCCCAGGTGAAGTGTCCTGCAGGCTTCTATCTACTGCTGGGTGGGAGCTCCATGTGGAGCTTTATGAATTGAAAAACTAATAGCCAAGACAGAGGCTAAAAGAAACCTGCTTCTGACCCTTATGTTAAAACATAACTTTCATTTGATTGCTTTAACACCTAATGGGAAAAAATCATTTTAAAAAGCTGCTGTTTCTCTAGATGACCTTATAGTAGTGGTAATAGAGTCTCAGGGGTCTATAAAAGCAGCTACACTATTTTTACAGACCTTTGAGAGTCTATTAACACTACTATCAACATAAGGTCATCTAGAGAAAAAGCATTTTTTTTTTTCCGTTTAGATGTTAGAGCAATCTAATGAAAGTTATGTTTTAACACCTAAAGGATTTTTTTTTTTTTTAAACCTACTGTTTCTTTAGATGACCTTATGTTGATAGTAGTATTAATAGAGTCTCAAAGGTTTGCAAAAATAGTGTAGCTGCTTTTAGGCTGGGTTCACACTTGAGCGCATTTTATATGCGCGTTTAACGCGCGTTTTTGTCGCGAGTTTTTACGCGCGTTTTTTGCAATAGTAAACGCGCGTTTGACGCGCGTTTGTGTGATTGACTGCAGTGTCCTATGGCCACAAACGCGCGTCAAAACGCCCCAAAGAAGCTCAAGAACTTTTTTGAGCGTAGGGCGTTTTTCATCGCATTTGAACGCGCTGTAAAACGCTCAAGTGTGAACCAGGGCCATAGGGAAGCATTGGTTTTCATGTGTTGAGCGTTTTACAGCGCGTTTGAATGCGCTGTAAAACGCTCAAGTGTGAACCCAGCCTTATAGACCCTTGAGACTCTATTACCACTACTATCAACATAAGGTCATCTAGAGAAACAGCAGCTTTTAAAAAAAAATTCCTTTAGGTATTAGAGCAATCAAATGAAAGTTATGTTTTAACATAAGGGTCAGAAACAGGGTTTTGTTTAGCCTCTTGGTTATTAGTTTTTCTATGTAAGTTCTCTGGATCAATGAGATTTTTTCCCCCGTATGGTTTATATATGGAGAGCAATGTCCAATGATAACAGAGAGGACTATACTGTATATTGTACGGGATGGTGCAGGGGTTATATTGTATATTGTACGGGATGGTGCAGGGGTTATACTGTATTGTACGGGATGGCGCAGTGGTTTTTATGCTCTTTGATGTGACAATTATCTTAGGTTTTCCTATCGCCCACCTTTGATGGCGCTGTGCCCAGCTCTGAGCCGATCCCGCTCAGCAGCTGCCAAGGCTTAGAGGAAACACTGGTTCTGTCACCCCCGTGCTGCACTTTTTCGCCCCATAAGATGCATTTTTTCCCCCAAAAGTGGGGGGAAAATGCCCCTGCGTCTTATGGGGCGAATACTAATCAAGTTATTAGTACCAGAGGGCCAGGAAGCGCTATACTCACCTCTTCCTGGTCCTCATGCGCTCCACTGTGAAGGCTGCGCACAGTGTGAGGCCGCGCTGTGACCTCACACTGTGCGTGCCCACACAGCATACTGTACAAGAGGATTACCGAGCGCGAGCGGTGAGGAGCGGCAGCGTCCGGAGCAGGAAAGTGTTTTTCTGGGGGCTGATATGAGGCACTGGGGCTCTTATCTGAGGTCTGATTGGGGGTCATTCACATTGGGGTCTGATCTGAGGTATTATTGGGGTCTTATTGACATTGGGGGTCTGATTGGTGGTCTGACCTGAGGTGTAATGATTTTTTTTTTTCTTATTGTCCCTCTCTAAAACCTTATAGGGCGAATAGAGCGTCTTATAGGGTGAAAAATACGGTAAGTTTAAAAATGATTTCTTCTCCCTTCATTATATTGATAGTGCAGGTCTGTATGTATACAGAGTGTATTTGTGTATATATATGAGTGTGTATGTGTATATAATATATATATATACATACATACACAGGTGCGTGCACTGCGTCTGTGTTTGTGCTTTAGGGTGCACACCCTAATGCAATAGGCTGCGCACGCCTATGGAAAAGGAGCTAGGAATTTTAATAAACAGCAAACTAAGCTGCAAAAACCAGTGTCAGGCACCTTCTGCCAAGGCCAATAAGATAATGGGTTGCATCAGAAGGGGCATAGATGCCCGTGATGAGAACATAGTCCTACCATAGTCCTACCACTTTACAAATCGCTAGTCAGACCACACATGGAGTACTGTGTACAGTTCAGGGCTCCTGTAAACAAGGCAGACATAGCAGAGCTGGAGAAGGTCCAGAGGAGAGCAACTAAAGTAATAACTGGAATGGGGCAACTACAGTACCCTGAAAGATTATTAAAATTAGGGCTATTAACTTTAGAAAAAAGATGACTGAGGGGAGATCTAATTAATATGTATAAATATATCAGGGGTCAGTACAGAGATCTATCCCATCAGCTATTTATCACCAGGACTGTGACTGTGACGAGGGGACATCCTCTGCGTCTGGAGGAAAGAAGGTTTGTACACAAACATAGAAGAGGATTCTTTACGGTAAGAGCAGTGAGACTATGGAACTCTCTGCCTGAGGAGGTGGTGATGGTGAGTACAATAAAGGAATTCAAGAGGGGCCTGGATGTATTTCTGGAGCGTAATAATATTACAGGCTATAGCTACTATAGAGGGGTCGTTGATCCAGGGAGTTATTCTGATTGCCTGATTGGAGTCGGAAAGGAATTTTTTATTCCCCTAAAGTGGGGAAAATTGGCTTCTACCTCACAGGTTTTGTTTTGCCTTCCTCTGGATCAACTTGCAGGAAACACAGGCCGAACTGGATGGACAAATGTCTTTTTTCGGCCTTATGTACTATGTTACTATGGTATGATATATAAATGTGCAGATGTCCCTGGCCATATTATTGAAGAAAATCACATAAATAAGGTAATAATGCAGTTAATAAAGTAGATGCAAGCATTATATATGGACAAAGTCCTCACTCTGATATGATAAAATCTGAGACACTTAGCCAATATATTTTGATCAAAACACATCTGTGCCGGCCTACCAAGTGCCAAGGTGGTCTCAGGTCAGGTGGGTCCTGATTTTCTTCAATAATATGGCCAGGTACATCCGTACATTTATATATCATACCGTGCAGGATGTTTTTATCTTAGTTTTTTCTGTCATTTTTTGTTTGTTTATGTAGTATATCCTTGAGGGAGTGGCACCTTCAAGAGTGAATGCGCTCCTATTTTATCTTGGGAGTAGCATTCCTTTGCACTTTTGCCCTTCCTATGTCATAGACCGCCTTGATTAGGTGGTACATATAGGTGTGCTTGCTCCTCCTCCCATTGGTTGCTTGATGCACATGGAGGGGACTATAGTACACCATATGTGCAGGGTCTGCGCTCCTGAACATAGAAGCCCAATGGCTTATGTAGGTTTTGCGTAGGACCCGCCTGACCTGAGACCACCTTGGCGCTTAGTAGGCAGGCACAGATGTGTTTTGATCAAAATATATTGGCTAAGTGTCTCAGATTTTGTCATATAAGAGTGAGGACTTTGTCCATATACAGGTGAAACTCGAATATCGTGCAAAAGTCCATTTATTTCAGTAATGCAAATTAAATAAATTGCATTAATGTATCTTAAAATTAGAATTTTGTGAAAAGGTTTAATATACTAGGCTCAAAGTGTCACACTCTAGTCAGCTAATTAATCCATACCCCCTGAGAAAAGGGTAACTCAAAATTAAGACTTTGGGGTTTCATAAGCTGTAAGCCATAATCATCCGAATTATAACAAATAAAGGCTTGAAATATCTTGCTTTGCATGTAATGAGTCTATCTCATATGTTAGTTTCACCTTTTGAATTGCATTACTGAAATAAATGAACCTTGCACGATATTCAAATTTTTCGAGTTTCACCTGTATAATGCTTGCATCTACTTTATTAAGTGTATTATTACCTTGTTTCTGTAATTTTCTGGTTTTTAGGCCTGGTAAAACCCGGCCTGGAACATGGGAAGTAGTCACCCACCCAGCACTTTGACTACTCCCAGTAAGTGCAGTCCCGGATCAGCTATACAGCCATACTAAGTATTAAGGTGGTAACAGGAACTACTGCTGACACATAAAAAACGTCTCTTACTCCACCGAGGCCAGGAACCTCGGTGATACGTACCTATCATCAATGATGATACCTTGTACCTTCTTACAATGGATAATCCTGTAAGGTGCTATGAGAAACTGATTCCCACTTCAGAATCAATGTTCTGGCTATGGTGGATTTGCACCTGAAAATGGGGTTGTTGTAAATGAGCAATCTTTATAATAAGTAAGGTGGTTTCTAGTAAGCAATGGCGGTCAATAGCAGGCAGTCGTGGTTAATGGCATTTAAATGGCTCAGCATATTAATATACAGTATATAGTAGTCAATGGCTTCAAAATCCTCAGGATGGGTCATCAATGTTAGATTGGCAGGGGCCCGACTCCCAGCACTCTGACCAATCAGCTATTTGAAGAGAACACATCGCTTGTGTGAGCTCTGTATTGTCTTCACTGGGTACCTGCTCACCATAAGCATTGCAGTGGCAAGCAGGTGTAATTACAGCTCCTTTACTTGAAAGGGAACAAGTGTAAATACAACTGCTCCTTCCCATTCAAGTGTATAGGAGGTAGGAGTTGTAATTATACTGCTTACTGCTGCGATGTTGACTGTGAGCAGGTAAACTGCATTCTCTTCAAACAGCTGATCAGTTAGGGTGCCTGGAGTCAGATCCCACCAATCTGATATTGATTACCTATCCTAAGGTTAGGTGTCATGGATGCACCGAGACATACAAACGTCCCGGCGACAGTGAGTGGCAGGAGATCTGTAAGACTGGCAACAAATGGTTTGATCTGACAGGTTTTCCTTGTGGATCAATAGGTGTCTGTGTTGTTTCTGGGAATGGCCACACCCCTTGCCTCCAGGTGTTGTTTATGTGGTCATTTAACCTTCCTTATTTATAGTTGCTTCTCCCACTATGCTGTGCTGTTTATAGCTTCTGTGCCTGTAGATTGTTTGTGGTTGGATCTCGGCTGAGTTTTGGTGCTTCCATAGCCTCGTTGAAGTTAAGTATTTCCTTTCCCTTTTGTATTTTGTTTGGGTTCTGTGTGTTGCAGTTCCCTATTGTTTGTATTAGGCCTGAAGTAGACTCCTGTTCATCCTTCCTTTTGGAGGAACAGGTAGTCTCGTCCCTGCCATTAGTACCAGGGACCGATAGGGCTAGATAGGACTCTAGGTATTCCTGCGTATGAACTAACATACCTTTCGGGTCTGTTCATACTGGTAGTCAGTCAGGATTTTGGTTCAGGTTTTCACTAGGAGGTGTCCATCTTCCTTCCTTAGTTCTCAGGCCTGATTCCCTGTTTCTCTCTTGCCTCCTATGCTCGGTGTGGTGTTTCCTTCCCACACCGAAGTGTGACATTAGGTCATCCATATAGGAAACCGGACAACCCTTCTAAAGGGGTTTTCTGGGACTTATATGTGCCTATCCTCAGGATAAGTCATCAATATAAGATCAGCGGAGGTCCAACACCCTGCAACCCAACCAATCAGCAGAAACAGAAGAACATTGCCCCGTCCACTGTGTAGTGGCTGTGCTGGGTACTTTCGCGCCAGTGAATAGGAGCTGAGCTTTAAGATGCTAATGCAGGAAGCTACACAGTGGATAGAGTTTTCCTTCCATTGTATATTTTCTGATGCAAGTAGCTACCTGAAACAGTTGATTGGTGAGGATTAGTGTTGATCGAGCACCAAAGTGCTCGGGTGCTCGAGTAGAACACCTTGGGATGCTCTGCCGAGCACCCGAGCACAATGGAAGTCAATGGGAGAACCCAAGCCATAAACCAGGCACCCCCTGCTCTGAAGAGAGGAGGGTGTGTGGTTCATAGGAAAAGGTCAGAAATTGATGGAAACACTGAAATGGTTCAGGAACAGCATGGGGAGGATGTCTGGATGCATCTTGGACTCCCAGATGCTGGGAACGATGTTGTCCGAGTAGTAAGCCACTTTTACAGACTGACAATAATATGCACCAAACCGAAGATAAAATCGATTTTAGAGTAAAAATTGTTAGGAAACATTCTTTCTTGTATACTTACTTGTATATAAAGTGCAAGTGCTGCCAAATATTACAAGGTAGAGGCACTCAATACAACCTGTATATCACATAAATGAGGGCCTCATTCACATTGTGGTACAATTGTTCAGGTAGTGGGACTCCTACACTCATAAAACCTATGCACTAAGTGAAAGGGCTGCCAAAAATTACAAGGTAGAGGCACTTAATACAACCTGTATATCACATAAATGAGGGCCTCATTCACATTGTGGTACAATTGTTCAGGTAGTGGGACTCCTACAGGTGAAATTTTATGAAAAGGTTCAATATACTAGGATCAAAGTGGCACACTCTAGTCAGCAAATTAATCCATACCCCCTGAGAAAAGGGTACCTCAAAATTGAGACTTTGGGGTGTCATAAGCTGTAAGCCATAATCATCCAAATTATAACAAATAAAGGCTTGAACTATCTCGCTTTGCATGTAATGAGTCTATCTCATATGTTAGTTTCACCTTTTGAATTGCATTACTGAAATAAATGAACCTTGAACGATATTCTAATTTTTCGAGTTTCACCTGTATGCTCATAAAGCCTATGCACTAAGTAAAAGGGCTGCCAAAAATTACAAGGAAGAGGCACTCCAATACACCCTTTATTACACATAAAGGAGGGCATCATACACACCCTTGAAAATTTTTGATCGATGGCCTGCTGGTGAACCTATAAAATATTGGGGCGAGAACCTGCTGCTGATCTGACCATCTAAAACATTAGGGGTGAGGTTCTGCTGTTGATCTGACCATCTAAAAAATTTGGGGTGAGGGTCTGCTGCTGATCTGACCATCTAAAACGTTACAACTATTAGACAAAAAATTACAACTATTAGACAAAGAAGATTATGCTACAAGAAGACATCTTTTAAATTAGAGGGGCAAAGGCTTAAAAGTAATATCAGGAAGTATTACTTTACTGAGAGAATAGTGGATGCATGGAATAGCCTTCCTGCAGAAGTGGTAGCTGCAAATACAGTGAAGGAGTTTAAGCATGCATGGGATAGGCATAAGGCCATCCTTCATATAAGATAGGACCAGGGGCTATGGGTGTCATGAAAATGTCCCAGGCCTGGGAGAGTGTTGCCTTGCCTCTGTTGGAACTGCTGTGTGTTCTCCTCATCTGCCCTCCTCGGTTGCCCAAGGAACTACGTACTCTGCTGCCAGCGTTGTCAGCTGGAAATTTTTGGAGGAATTTTTCCACAAGGAACTGCTGGTATTGCACCATTTTGCTAGTCCTCTCCACCACAGGAATGAGAGATGAGAAGTTCTCTTTGTAGCGGGGGTTGAGAAGGGTGAACAACCAGTAATCGGTGTTGGCCAAAATGCATATAATGCGAGGGTTACGAGAAATGCAGCATAACATAAAGTCAGCCATGTGTGCCAGAGTCCCAACAGACAAGACTTTGCTGTCCTCATCAGGAGGATAACCCTCTATCTCCTCATCCTCTTCAGGCCCATCCACACAGAACAGATGGAATAAACCAGCTATGGGTACTACCCTCTGTAGCAGAGGCAAACATCTCCTTCTCCTCCTCATTATCATCCAATTTGTGCTGTGTACTGTCTTCCCCGATTTCTACCTCTTCAACATGCAAAGCGTCCGCCTTCATTGTGAGCAGCGAGCGTTTCAGTAGACACAGAAGTGGGATGGTTACGCTGATAATTGCGGTATTGCCGCTCACAATCAGTATTGATTCCTCAAAGTTGCGTAAAACCTCTCAGAGGTCAGACATCCTTTCCCACTCGTCACTTGTGAAGAGCGGAAGCTGACAGGAAAAGACGATGACCATGTTGCAGCTGGTATTCCACTACTGCCTTCTGCTGCTCACAAAGGCCAACATGTGGAACGTGGAGTTCCAGCGTGTGCTTACATCGCACAACAGTCGGTGATCTGGCAATTGCAAGCACTGCTCCAGCGTTGTCAGACCAGCGGCAACTGTAGATGACTTTCAGAAATGGGCACACACATGGCGCACCTTCACCAGTAGCTGAGACAAATTGGGGTAGGTTTTGAGAAATCGCTGAACCACTAAGTTGAAAACGTGGGCTAGGCATAGTATGTGTGTAAGCTTGCCGAGCTCCAATGCCGCCACCAAGTTACTGTCATTATCAGACACAACCATGTCTGGTTCAAGGCTGAGTGGCGAGAACCACAGCTCAGTCTAGTACCTTATACCCTGCCACAGCTCTGCGGCGGAGTGCTGTTTGTCACCAAAGCAAATAAGTTTCAGCACGGCCTATTGCAGCTTCCCTACTTCAACGCTTCACTGCTTCCAGCTACTGACTGATGGCTGACTGGTGCTGCAAGATGAGAATTTAGAGGTGAAAGTGGAGGAGGAGACAGGGGGTTGCAGCCACTAATGTAGGTGGTGGCGGAAATCCTTATGGAAGTAGGGCCCGCAATCCTTGGCGTTGGTAGCACCTGTGCCATCCCAGGGTACGACTCGCTCCAGGCATCCACAACATTCACCCAGTGTGCTGTCAGGGAAATGTAGCATCCCTCGCCACAAGTACTTGTCCATGTGTCAGTCGTTAAGACCTTCCCAATAACTTCATTGGTCAGGGCACGGGTGATGTTACGGGACACATGCTGGTGAAAGGCGGGGACGGCACAATGGGAAAAATAGTAGCGTCTGGGGACTGAGTAATGAGAGACGGCCACAGCCATCAGCCTGCGGAAAGCCTCGGTTTCCACAAGCCTAAATGGCAGCATTTCCAGGGCCAGCAATCTTTAAAGGTGTGCATTTAGTGCTATGGCCTGTGGCTGAGTATTTGCGCTTTTGTTTAAAGTCCTGGGGTATGGACATCTGTATGCTGCGCTGGGACACAAAAGTGGATGTGGTAGATGATGGTGCTTGCAAAGGTCCAGGTGCAGGGTAGGAGGCACCTGGGTCCGCGTCTTGAACAGAGGATTGGCCATCACGTAACACAGGGGAAGAGGAGGCAGTGGTGTGACCCGCAGACCCAGGCGTTCGGCCCACCTATTAGGGTGCTTTGATGCCATGTGGCGGATCATGCTAGTGATGGTGAGGTTGCTAGTGTTCACGCCCCTGCTCATTTTGGTATGGCACAGGTTACAAATGACAATTCTTTTATACTCTGCACTTTCCTCAAAAAAGTGCCAGACTGCGGAACACCTACCCCTTGGCAAGGGAGATTGCCGCAAGGGGGTGTTCTGGGGAACAGTTGCAGGTCTGTTTGGTGTGGCCCACCTTCTCCCTTTTGCCACCCCACTGACTCTTCCAGCCTGTTGTGGTGCTGTCTTGTTGAGCTAGCAACAACCTCAGTTATTGACAACTGTGTCTCATCCTCATCATTAACCTCTTGAGACACTAATTGAGGTTGACTTATTGGCCACTGTATATCATCATCATCATCCATCTTGTGAAACACTAATTGTCGTTCCCCACCGTCATCTTTTTCTGACTGCAGATGCTCAAGAGTTTGGGAATCAGTGCGCAAGGTCTCCTCATGTCTCTCTCCAAGCGTGCTTGGCAAAAGAGCCCAATCATGGAATGGCGATGAAAAGAATTCCTCTGAATATTCGAGCGTGAGATGACTTGTTTGCCAAAACTCTCCATGGTGGGAGGAAGGAGGATCAGGGTGAGGATTCTGTTGACCAGACTCTTGGCTACTAAGACAGGACTTTGTGAAAGACAGGGTGGTGCCTAACCGACTGGAAGCATTATCTGCTGCAATCCAACCGACCACCTGGTCGCACTGGTGTGACGTCGAGAGTGGTGTCCTGCGCCACCCTGCAAACTGGGACATGAAGCTAGGTATCATGGATGAGTGTGTTTCTTGTGCTCTGGCAGCAGGCACAGTTTCAACGCGCCCAGAGCCACGGCCTCTGCGTGCACCATCAGCAGCACGGCCACTTCCCCGTCCCTTACTGCTCGCCTTCAGCATATTAAATGGTATATATGATTGCAAGTATATCACACGTACAGTAGCGCATGTCTTGTAAGTGTATGCGCAAATAAATTAGACTGAATGTCACTGATATTTAGGATGGGCAAACGTTATACAGGAGATGTAGCACAGGTATTGTCGCTGTCACCAGCAGCAAAAAAATTACACTGAATGTCACTGATATTTTGGATGCGCTAATGTTGTACTGGAGATGTAGTGCAGGTAATGTCACTGTCACCAGCGGCCAAACAATTTCATGAATTTCACAGCGCAAATGCAACACATCAGAGGTAGCAGAGGTTGTGTCACTGTCAGCAGCGGCCAAACAATTGCACGCAATTTAGCGTAGGTTGCGATAATAATATATATGGCAAGCCAGTTAAAACAATATTCCTTAAAAGGGCTTTTGGGTCTCTAACACCTTTCACCAGTAAAACCTGCCTAACATACAAGCCAATTCTTGTCTCTACACTATCTGTCCCTTCTGCTCCAGCACTCCCTGACTAAGACTAAACCTCACCACGTGTCATCGTGTGCTATATAGCACCCAATGATGCTTTCCGGCCAGCCAATCACTGTAATGCCAGTAGCCAACATGGATAGGCATTATAGTGAGTGCCAGTACCTCCGCTCATGTTTATTGGCTGCGTAGCAGCCAGCAAACGTGCAGGGAAAAGACTCTAGCATCACGCTCGAGCACACGCGGTGTTCGGCCAAACACCGCGATGTGCCGAACATCGCAATTCTCGAGCATGCTCGCCCAACACTAGTGAGGATGCGAGTTGTCAGACCCCACTAATTTAATATTGATGACCTATCCTGAGAAGTCCCAGAAAACCGTTTTTGAAAGAGTATTTTAAATTCAATGTATTGAAAAACATTTTGTTAGCTTTAATTAAAAGGGCAAGATTTTTATTTGCACATGTAAAATGAAATGGTACATCAATGATAACAATGATTGATTGGTTAGTTATATATTTGTTTTTTGTGGGCTGCTGTGTTATGTACACTGAGAGATACCTCTGAATGCTTTAACTACAGATGTCAAAAGATTCAGATGTTGTTTGGTTAGACAAATCAAAGACACTCCACTTAATATGCAAAATGCAGAACCAAAACTAATCTTTTATCTCAGCATGACATATTCTGTTGCTGAAAATTCAAAGTAACTTACTTTTTTTCTTAATTAAGTTAATCTGTGTGGCTGTTTCCCCAAACATATGCTGCCGCAGACAATATCTGTCGAAGTATGAGAATGACAAAACTCAGACATGGTAAGAAGTTCCCATCACTATGTATAATTACAATTGCGAAAACTAGTGTTGAGTGAAGCGAAGCATTTAAATCAGAATTTGGTCTGACGTTTAGGAAAACTTTAATTTGATATGAATCAGAATTTTCTCATGCTTTGAGGTAAAGAATCAGGTTTTCCTAAAATGGCGGCTGCATGAGTGACAAAGCTAAACTAAGTGAAGATGAGGAAAGCCTGACATAAGACCACCCATAATGCCGTGAAGCCAGCCAGTCCGTATCGCCTGTGATGTCACAGCCCTATAAAACCCTCTCTCCATGCAGTATCTGCCATTGTCCTGCGTTCATGAGCTATGGACAGTGTTGCTGAAAACGATTAATAGAAGAATGTTGAAGAGGGAGACTGCAGTGGGATAGCAGGGGGAGTACATGGAGAGTGCAGAGACTTACTCTGCATCAGTTCGATTTATTTATTCCTACATTTACTTATTCCTACATCAGCCTCAAACTCATATATGTAATTCAGTAGCAATAAGATGGAAGTCTTTATTATTCCAAGTCCAGTCTGCCAGCACATACTATTCAGTCTGCACCCCTTAGGGGGGCCAGGTCTTAATGATGACCATCCTCATCTTTTGCTAGCTTAACTTCTTCCAAATCATCCTTCAAAGTCTCCATGTCCTAGAAAAGTCACCAATATGCAGAGAGAGGAGGATCTGAATGTTCTTGATGACATATTCTCATCAATATTAGATGATGTGGAAAACGAGGAAAAGCAGATGGAAGAAGAAGGGCTCCCACCTATATGGCAGGAGAGCACTGGGGTTGGAGAAGTGGTAGAACAGCAATAATATACATATTGTCCCCCTAACCTAACAAGCCAAATTCCATACCAGCAACAGCCCCTGTTTAAAGGTGGCAATCAGCCATTAACAATAAAGAAGGACTACTAATTATTAAATGAAAGGCCATCCAGTTCATCCCCGCAGCATGGCTGCAACCCGCCCATAGTAGAGCCACTCCTTATGGCCACACCCAAAGGAAGAGTGGCCTGGATATACCTGATTTATAGGGATTTTTGACAAATTAATTCTGAATAAATTTAATTTCTTGGCGAACTTCTGCAAAGTTGCCTAATTGAATTTTTCAAAACTTCACTCATCTCTAGTGAAAACCAAGGTGTTCTTTCTAAAAATTGGATGTAAAAAAATAGAGAGAGTAAAGGCTTGGCTTGGAAAGAAATTGGGGATGCCCGTCATAAGCCATAATGGAAAGCATACTTATTGAAAGAGGACAGCTAGTATGGCTTCATTTCCTGTTGCCTGTCATGTTTACAGAAATTGCTCACAACTATGGTTAAGCGAACACGAACTGTAAAGTTCGGGTTTTTACCGAACTTTAGGATTTTTGGACCCCGGACCCGAACATTTCAGTAAAAGTTCATGTTTGGGTTCAGTGTTCAGTGATTTTTTTAGCGCTTTTTGAAAGGCTGCAGAGCAGCCAATCAACAAGCGTTTAACTGTCTGACCTTAGAAGCCATCACAGCCATGCCTACTAATGGCATGGCTGTGATTGGCCAGTGCAGCATGTGACCCAGCCTCTATATAAGCTTGAGTCACGTAGCGCTGCACGTCACTCTGCTGTTACTAGTGTAGGGAGAGGATGCTGCTGGTGATTTCAGGGAGAGAATAGGAGAGAATCTGTGATCAGAACTCAAATCTAACTCAGTGATCTACATACATTTAATTGTGTGGGTGCAGGGAACAATCTTTTTACCCTGCCCTGAGCCCAGTGACAGAAAAAAAATCAACTTTTATCCAGTTAGGTGGGCGGCGGTGGCGGACATTTTATGCAAGCTCAGTGCACCAGCACTGCATCTGAGCTTTTGTGACATTCAAATCTTAGCTTGGAATACTGCACTAATAATCTGGTTTTAAAAAAAATCACCTTTTTTTGGCAATATACAACATCTGGTGCATTTGCAGGATTAGTCAGTGTGCAATTTAGGCTAGAAATACAGCCATCATTTTCTGAGTTTTTAAAAACACACTTTTTTGCAAAGATACCCAATTTTACAGGCCTTGCAGCATCAGCCTGTGTAAAATTCAAGGGTTATATACTGCTGTCATGTTCGGTTATTAAACAAACACCCGTTTTGGGCCAAAAAGTTTATTTTGCAGCTTTTGCTGCATATGTCATTGCGAGATGCACCCTTTACATACTGTGGTTCTATTCAGTTATTTGAAATACAGCCATTTTGGGCAAACAAATTTAATTGCGGCCTAGTCTGGATCAGTCAGTGTGAGCTACACTATTTAGATTCTGTGGTTATATTCTTCTATTAATAAAACACCCTTTTTTGAGCAAAATGCAAAATTTTTCTGCCGTTGCAGCATCAGCACATGTGAAATTCAAGGGCTATATACTGCTGCCATATTCATTCATTAAATAAACACCCGTTTTGCGCAAAAAGGTTTAATTGCAGCCTAGTCTGGATCAAGGCGTGTGAGATAGACCCTTTACATACTGTGGTTCTATTCAGTTATTTGAAATACAGCCATTTTGGGCACAAATCTTTAATTACGGCCTAGTCTGGATCAGGGCATGTGAGATACACCCTTTACATACTGTGGTTCTATTCAGTTATGTGAAATACAGCCATTTTGGGCACAAATCTTTAATTGCGGCCTAGTCTGGATTAGGGAGTGTGAGATACACCCTTTACATACTGTGGTTCTATTCAGTTATTTGAAATACAGCCATTTTGGGCACAAATATTTAATTGCGGCCTAGTCTGGATCAGGGCGTGTGAGATACACACTTTACATATGCGGTATGCCAGACCTTGCAGGGGAATTATGTGTGAGGTCACTGTGTGAGCAATAGGTGGGCCAAGGTAAATACAGTTCTGGTTACTCACGGTTATGTCGTCCCTGGGCAGGAAGGAGAATGGCACAAGGAATCTCTGGGGCACAATCTGGTGTAAGGGACACTGGCCAAATGGTGGTTTGAGGTGGCCTTGGTGGTCTGTATTAATGTGCCAGTGGCAAGGTCCCTTGTAGTTGTGACGCCAGTACCTTTTGTATGGAGGTACAACCATTTACTATAGTGTTAATAGAGGAACTGAGTCTGAGGCAAGCAGGATGGAACTCAAATGGAAACTTTACTGAAGATGACTTTTGATAACAGTTCATCCAAAGCATTTAAACAGTCTCAGTACAGAGATTGTACTGCTGCAAGTCCTCTGCTGACAGGTGTATATCCCTCTCTAGATATTAGATACAGAGATTGTAGCTTTACTGGTTGTGGAGTTCAGGAATGGTCCTGGTTCCGGCTTGTAAAGTCGCCAAAGGCTGATATATCCTTCACGGTGGATTCCACAGGTCCTAAGGCACTCAGAAGATGTGTCCAATAACCCTTTGGGGTCTCCGTTCTGTAATATTCTAGATAGATGAAGTACTTTATCTCTGGGCTGAGATATGGCTGAGAAATGAGGACCACAGGCTGCAGTGGACACAACTGGTCTCTCTCAACTGCCACTGGGACTAGTTCTGAAACCTGATCTCACTAGCTAGGTCTGAGCTAAGCTATCTATATATGGGAGGTGTTATCTCCCCCTAGTGGTAAGTTTAGTGTAATTAAGGGAGAGTACATCTGTTAGCAGGGATGAAACATGAGGACATATAGCAGTTTAACAACAAGCTATATAAAAGGCATTATCAAGTATAATATAACAACTTTGCAGTACCCACGAGGGTAGTGGGAGGCTGCATACCCCTCTTGTTTAACCTGTATCGGCTTCGACACAAAGATGAAGGTCTCCTGAAAAATACAAAAGAGAACAATTCTGCAGGCATAAAGAACAGTACCATAACCCATATCAATACTTTTTCTTGAGATCTGATAAGCATTTGGTTATGCACAATTGTAAATCATCAGGCAAAACATCACATTTGGTGGTAAACAAGGGGAACTGGGCGTTCTTTCTTTTCTCTGAAGACTGATGAACAGGGGCGCTGACCTGGCACAGCGGAACAATAAAACCAGGATAGTCCAAAATGGGGAAATGATGAACGTGGTTGACAATCAGGAGGCTCACAGGGCATGAGTCCGTTCCCTGAGCATAGGGGATGTAAAGATGGTAAATAACACAGAGGCTCTGATGTGTTAGAGTCAATTTCTGGGCACAGGCTTGAACATTGCGAAAACAAAACAAAGAAGACTGTAGAGAGTCCTTTGAGTAAGGCAAATAATCAGAGTCAAGAGTCTCTTACTCAGGCTCTGTAGTCTCATCAAAAAGAAATTGTAATCCACATTAGACTGGAGTGTCTGGAAGGTCTCTCCATTGATTCTAAATTAAATACTCCCTATAACGAGCAGGTAGTTGTCACTTTGTAATCCGACTGGATCTGCGAAGTGGCGGTCCTTCTTCTGACCTTGGCTCAAGGGAATTTGGTACTTCTGGAGTCTCTTGCATTTCTGGAACTTCTTCTTGAGGTGGTTCCTCTGGCTGATGTGACACTGTACTGATTGGTGCAGTTTAACCAGGGTGTAAGGAACCATTTTAGAGGATCTGTTTCCGTCATTAACTTTTCAACAGTTTGTATAGGCTCTACAGACTTAGTTGGTAGTTCAGACACTTGAACTGGAGGTTGATGTTCCTCTGTAACAATCTCATCTGGAAGGATTTCTCCTGGAGTATCTTTCTCCTTGTTACACAATTTCAAGCGATTACGATGAACTATTTGAGGTGATTTGTTTTCTCTGGTGATCTCATAGGTGTCAGTTGCTGGATTAGGGTTAGCTGAAATGATGTAGGGAACTCTTTCCCACTTACTGTCTAACTTGCTGGTGTGATGGTTCTTTAGCCACACATAATCACCAATTTTATGAGGCTCTGCTTTGGCAGATTGGTCAGAAGCTGTTTTTTTGTAAGCATGTTACATGCATCGTTGAACAATTTCTTGTGCATCAGCTAGACGTCTTTGGTGTTCGCTCACCCAATCAGTTTTTGGCAATGTATTGATGACATCTGGCACTTGTACGTCCAAAGTATGTTCAGCAGGTAGTTTACCTTGTCGGCCAAACATGAGATAGTAATGTGTATACCCCGTGGAACAGTTAATGGTATTATTATAGGTATACATCAATTGAGGTAGAAGAGTAGGCCAATCATTTCTGGTAGTAGGTGGCACAGCTCTAAGCATTTATATTAGGGTCTGGTTCATTTTTTTCACAAAGTCCATTACCTTGGGGATGGTAAGCTGTTGTTTTGATTTTTGGCAATTGTGAAGTGAACACAGTTCTTTGAAGAGTTGTGACTCAAAGGCAGATCCTTGATCTGTTAGGATTTTCTCTGGACCTCCGTATGGTAACAGGAAATGTTTCCAGAAAGCATCTGCAGTTGTTTTAGTGGTCAAGTCCTTAACAGGTACGGCTACAACAAATTTGGTGTAGTGGTCAATGATGGTCATTGCGTATGTGTAACCTGAGCGACTTGGTTCCAGCTTCACATGGTCAATTGCAACGATCTCCAATGGCTTACAATAGAATGTAAAGGTGCTTTTTGGTCATGCTTTTCACCTTGTCCAATAACACAGGCGGAACACTCTCAACACCACTTCTCAATGTCTGCTCACATTCTAATCCAATAGAATCGTCTACGGACGGTAGTTTCTGTCTTCTGCACGCTTAAGTGTCCTGATTTGTCATGGTACATCTCAAGAATGATGCTTGCATCCCGACGAGGGATTAGGATTTGGTATACTCTGTCACAGGTAACTGGATCCAGGCTTCTTCTCAATCTCAATAGTAGGCCCTTCTGCAGAAAGAGTTGTTTTCGGTGTCTCCACAGCTTCAACAGTTCTGGATCTGCTTTTCTTTTGCGGATTCTCTCAGGTGTTCTTCTACTGGTGAGGAAGTCATGTAGTTCTCCGATTACTCTACTTTCTGACTGAAGTTTGATCCATCTCTCCTTTTCAATTTGAGATTCTGGATTGTTCTGTAGATTGGGATTTAGAACTGTTTTGTTTTTGATGGAGAGGATGCTTTGTTGGGCAAAGTTTTTGTAGAAATTAGACATCACCACTTCTTCCCAGACATCTGGGTGTGTAGTAGGATCTTTTTTGGTAGGCAGGCGAGATAAGGCATCTGCATTCTCGTTGGATTTGCCTGTTCTGTATTTTACTTTGTAGGTGTAGTTAGCAAGGCATGAGGCCCATCTTTGTTCTAAGGCCCCTAGCTTAGCTGTATTGAGATGTGCCAGTGGGTTGTTATCGGTGAAAGCTATGAAGGGAGTTGCTGCAAGGTAGTCCTTACATTTTTCGTTGACAGCCCACACAAGTGTGAGGAACTCTAACTTGAATGAACTGTAATTCTGGTCATTCCTTTCAGCTCCTTTCAGGGATCTGCTAGCAATTACTCTCTCTTTACCATCTTGCACTTTAGACAGGACAGCTCCCAGGCCTTTCTGGCTGGCATCAGTGTAGAGATGGAAGGGCTGTTGGTAATCTGGAAATCCCAAGACAGGTGGTTCGGTCAGCTTCTTTTTCAAGAGCTGGAAGGCAATTTGCCTGTCTTTATTCCACTCCACAGGTATCTGCATCTTCTGATACTTCTTTGGGTGTGTCTGTAAAGGTTCTCATTTATCCAGGTCATGGTATATCTGTAAAGAATAAATAAAGACAACTGGACTTACTGTATGTGGCCAAATACTTAGCCAGAATCCTAGCACCCTTGGTTGGAAACACACAACATCGCATACAGAACTCTCAGGATTTCACCACCAAAATCCAGAACTTGGTATTGGGCACAGAAGAAACAATGGTCTCCTATGATGTTACATCCCTCTTCACCTGCATACCCACTACAGAGGCAATTGAAACAGTCAGGAAACCGTTGCTACTAGACAACACCTTAGGCTGCAGAACAGAACTTAGCCCAGACCAAGTGTGTGCCTTACTGGACCTTTGTCTGAGTACCACCTACTTCAAGTATAAGGACAAGTTCTACAAGCAAAAACATGGCTGTGCTATGGGATCGCCAGTCTCACCTATTTAAGCGAACCTGTATAGGGAGGAAGTAGAAAGGAAAGCCCTGACCACTTTCATGGGAATTTCACCAAGTCATTGGTTCAGATATGTGGATGACACGTGGGTTAAAATTCATAAACAAGTGTTACAGGCTTTTACCGACCACATCAACTCAGTGGATTATAATATCAATTTCATGCGGGAAGATATGCAGAATAAAGAAACTGGCGTTTCTGGACTGTCTTATAACAGTGGAAGAGGGAAGGAAGCTGGGAATGGAGGTCTATCGAAAACCAACACACACAGGCCAGTACCTGCTATTTGATTCCCACCATCCTCTAGACCACAAACTGGGAGTCATACAGACTCTACACCACCGGGCAGAGAAAATCCCCACCAGCACAGAGGCCAAGGCAAAGCAATTCAAACACCTCAGAGGGGCAATTAAAACTTGTGGGTATACAGATTGGGCCTTTGTCAAAACAGAAGGAAGGAGAAGAAAGAGCACCAAGACTACCAGTGAGGGCGAGAAGCATGACGGACGCAAGAATATGGTTATCCCATATGTAGCTGGGGTGTCTGAGAAACTCAAAAGGATTTTTAATAAACATCACATCCCTGTCTGCTTTAAACCCAGCAACACACTGAGGCAACAACTGGTTCACCCAAAAGACCCAACGCCTAAACACAAGGTGGACAACATTGTGTACGCAGTCCAGTGCAATGAGGAATGCTCAGAACTGTATATCGGCGAAAAAAAACAACAACAACTACATCAGCGTATGGATCAGCATAGAAGAGCCAAAACCTCTGGTCAAGATTCAGCCGTGTACTTACATCTAAAAGAAACAGGTCACACCTTTGAAGACAGTCAAGTTCGTGTTTTGGATAAGGAGGCCGATTAGTACAAATGAGGTGTGAAGGAGCCCATCTACGTAAAAATGGAGAAGCCAAACTTGAATAGAGGCGGGGGGGGGGGGGGGGGGTAGATATCTATTGTCTGCCACATACAATGCTGTCTTGACACCATTTTCTGGGAGGTCATTATCACCTCCAATTAGGATAATGGAATTGTTATGTCCCCTGGACACTCTGTGTCTCTCAGGTGCTGCTGGCAATGCTGCCGGTATCTGCTCAGCAAGTTACGCACACAGGCCGATGTACTACTTAACCAGAGCAAGGTTTATTACTCAGAACATTATGGCATTCTTACATGGAGGAGTCTTATTCCAACAGCTTCTGTCCTTATCAGATGTAATCCCTTCTCAGCCTCATGTGTCTGCTTCCAGTTCCCCTCACACACACTGTCTGACTTCCTGGTACAGCTCCTCCTCCCCCATCATGCATCAGGAGAAAAAGGGTAAAGGTCACAGTGATCTATCACAACATCACACCTCCTTTCCTCCCCCCAAAAAAAAAAAAAACATAACAAGAGAACAAAATGTTGAACACATAACATAACAAGGCAAGCGAGATCAGTTCAGCAAGTAGTATCTCCAACTCAGTTCTGTGATTTCCGCAGCACTTCATGAGCCCTTTGTCTCTGTTCCCTGACCTCCAATGTGTCCCGTAAGATTTCAGCACTTTGCCAGCGAGGCGTTTGACGTCTTTGACGGGTAGACCTACGCAGAGGTACAGCACCGGGAGGAATAAAGTCAGTCAAAGGTACTGGAGAGGTCAGTGGGCGTCCCACAGACAAATCAGTCTCTGCAACTTCAGGCACATGTCCGGGCTCCTCAGGAATATGGTCACCAACCGGTTCAGGGTTTGGGTGTAAACTTGTGGGATCATGCCAGACACCATGCCATATGTCACCAGCAGAGTTCAGAGTAGACTCTGGTGGGTGGTCAGAAAGAAGGGTCGGTGTTGTCACTAGTGGCCGGCAAATGCGTTTCCTCAATTGTGAAAGGTGTCGCCGAACACAAATGCCTTCCTCCAGGCGGACAAGGTACATTCTTCTGCCAAGAGTTCCATCAATAACGCCAGGAAGCCAAGGAGGCAAAGCTCTGTAATTCTGAGACCATACAAGATCACCGGCACGGAATCCCAGACGGCCCGGCGGAGGAGGTGTTGGTGACTGCTCCTGCGGACGAACTAAATCAAGTTTGGTGCGGAGATGCCTGCCAAACATAAGAAAAGCCGGTGACAGCACAGTAGTAGCGTGTTGTCAGTGGAGGAGCTGTACCAGGAAGTCAGACAGTGTGTGTGAGGGGAACTGGAAGCAGACACATGAGGCTGAGAAGGGATTACATCTGATAAGGACAGAAGCTGTTGGAATAAGACTCCTCCATGTAAGAATGCCATAATGTTCTGAGTAATAAACCTTGCTCTGGTTAAGTAGTACATCGGCCTGTGTGCGTAACTTGCTGAGCAGATACCGGCAGCATTGCCAGCAGCACCTGAGAGACACAGAGTGTCCAGGGGACATAACAGTGGCGACGAGGATTGTGGATTTTAGCACACATGGCCTTCATAGGGTTTATTCAACCATTTGATCCTGCAGCTGAGTCATGGACCTCCTGGGTGGAGAGGCTGGAACAGTATATGGAAGCGAATAATGTGACTGTTGAAAAGAGAAGTGCAGTTTTTCTCACTGCATTGGGTCAAGCTGCATATGGAACCCTCAGAGACCTTGTTTCTCCAGACAAGCCAGCCTCTAAGTCCCTGCCTGAGTTAATTCAGACGCTACATACACACTACAACCCGAAGCCGTTGGAAATCGCGGAGCGGTTTAAATTCTACGGTAGAAGGCAGCAGGCCGGGGAGGATGTAAAGACATATATCATTGCTTTACGTAAACTGGCTGCCACTTGTCAGTTTGGAGACTACCTACAGACGGCTCTCCGTGACATGTTCGTCATGGGACTCTGCGACCCAGCCATACAGAAACGTTTACTCACAGAACCCGACTTGACTCTGACGAAAGCCACTGACCTTGCTACGGTCATGGAGTTGGCAACACGGGACGCCACCCTACTGAAGGCACCACCTACAACTCCTGCAAGCCAGGGTAAGGAAATATTCCACACTGCTATCACTCAACGCTCGAGACGCCCGTCCCCTGCCACTCAGCTTAAACCTCGCCACCCTAATTCTTCTGTCTCTGGGACCCCGACTTGCTACCGTTGTGGTAACACTACTCACAGTGTGCCTGCTTGCAAGTTCAAGGATGTCGTTTGTTTTCGCTGTGGGAAGACTGGTCATATTGGGCGCGTTTGCCGCAGCTCTCGCTCCCCGAACACTACCACAAAAGATAGACGTAAACAGACATTCCGTGTGGATATGGACAATAACGGTTTTAGCTCTGATGAGGAGACATGTGTCCAGCATGTTGGACTGTTTCGAGTAGCTGGGAGTACTCCGGCGATTAAAGTGGATGTCACACTCAATGGCTGTCCTGTCTCCATGGATGTTGATACAGGGGCAGCTGTGTCTGTCATTTCATGGACTGATTTAAAGGCATCGGGTCTGTCCCTGCCGCTAAAACCTACAAAGCTCACGCTACAAACCTACAGCAAGGTTTATTACTCAGAACATTATGGCATTCTTACATGGAGGAGTCTTATTCCAACAGCTTCTGTCCTTATCAGATGTAATCCCTTCTCAGCCTCATGTGTCTGCTTCCAGTTCCCCTCACACACACTGTCTGACTTCCTGGTACAGCTCCTCCTCCCCCATCATGCATCAGGAGAAAAAGGGTAAAGGTCACAGTGATCTATCACAACATCACAGGAATCAACACCTTTGACCCCTTGCTGGGTATAATGACCTCTGACCCCATGCTGGGTATAATTACCAGATTGTCACGAGTTAGAGATCCAGCGACAGACCTCTGCGTTGTCAAGCAATAAACAAATGGAAATCAGGTACAGACACACAAGAGTTTATTGCACAAACAAAAGGCCAGGGAAAGCAGCACAGACAAAACATGAACTCTATGTACCGTCAGCACAGTGGGAGAAAACCCCCACCGCGCCACTGTCTAGTAATACTCCAGAGGGGCTTGACTAAGCAACTCCTGGTATTCACTAGGGCCCCAGATGGTAGGGTTAGGCTTTGCAGCAGGAAGTTGCCATGGTCCACTTCAGAGTGTGAACTAGACAGTGACAGCAGGAACGACCGGACAACAGGTACCAGAAGGTACCGGCGGTACATAGGCAAACATAACATAGACAGGCACATATAAACAAGGCAATTAATAACACAAGCAGGAGTACATCGCAAGGAACCAGTAGTTGCAATGAGCAGAGAAGGACTTGCTCCACCAGTAGTAAAATGCATGGCCTTGCCCATGGCACTCTGCAACAAAGAAAGCTGCAGCAAGGGCTTGCCTAACAGAATAACCACAGAGACAGAACCCTCCATACGGAGGAACATATATGAAATAGGGGAAGACAGGTAAGAAACAAGACAGACAAGACAAATCAGGGTGGAGGAATAAAGACATAATAATACACACAGGGGAACTCAAACATAACTGGCAACCCTGATAACAGAAACACAGGAGAAAGGACGACAATGAGCAAGAAGGCAAACTCACAGCACATAGACAGACATGGATCCCATGGGTCAGCAGCATGGGAGACAAAGTACAAACCAAGAGAAGGACAAGACAAACACATACTAGAAAAGCTGACCCAGATCTAAGGGAAACTCAGCCAAATATACAGATTCCGTCAGTGCAGCAGAGAGGCCACACCCATGGAGCAGACAGAGAGGATTAACTCCTAATAGGCACACAGGGAAGTTAACCAATAAAGAACCACAAACAACAAACAGGAACAGAACTGCAACGAGAGCAAAGACAGAAGGTCACTGCCAGAGGTAACGGCTGTGACACCAGATGTTGATTCAGTTATATATTTATTCCCAGAGAATTTTTGTACTGTCAGAATTGAGAAAGCTTGTTGGAAGAACGAGTGAAACGTTTTCAAGAAATCTACAGTAAGTCCAGTTGCCTTGATTTATTCTTTACAGATATTTTATGTCCTCTTAGGAGTTCCTTAATTGGCTCAGCAATCAGGGTGAAGTGAGGGATGAAGCATCTGTAATATCCTGCAAAACTAAGGAAACTTCTCACCTCTTTTATTGTAGTAGGAGTAGACCAATTCCGGACTGAAGCTCACTTCTCCACTGACAACATATCCCAGGTACTTGACTTCTGGCTTCAGCAGGTAGCACTTAGATGGTTTGATCTTAAGTCCATCTTTAATGAGGACTTGGAAGACTTCTGCAAGATGTTTCAAGTGGTCTTCATAGGATTTGGAATAAATGATGACATCATCCAGATAGAGTAGGACAGTCTCAAAGTTTCTATGGCCTAAACAGCATTCCATTAGTCTTTGAAACGTTCCTGGCACATTACAAAGTCCAAAGGGCATGGAATTAAATTCTAATAGGCCCATGGGGGTGGTAAAAGCTGTTTTCTCTCTGTCTTCAGGAGCCATGGGTACTTGCCAGTATCCACTGGTCAGATAAAGAGTAGAGAAATAGGCTGATGATCCCAGTGCTGTCAGGGATTCTTCAATTCTGGGTAGAGGATAGGCATCCTTGTGGGTGATTTGAATAAGTTTTCTGTAATCCACACAGAATGATGTTGCTATCCTTTTTCTGGACAAGAACTAAAGGGACAGCCCATGGACTATGGCTGTCTTGGATAATATTGGAATCCTTCATCTCTCGGATCATTTGTTTTACAGATTGGTACACAGTTGGTGGTATAGACTGGTACCTTTCTTTTATTGGGGGGTGAGAACCGGTAGGGATAGTGTGTTTGATCCCACGGACTTCCCCATAATCCGTAGAGTGCTTACTGAAGGCTTGATGATATTCCTTCACAATGTTCAAAATGCCTTCAGTTTGGTTTTTGGGCATAGAGTTGTCTCCCACGTTGAGTTCTTCCCACCATGATGCAGGCGGAGTATGTTCTGGAGTACTGGAGCTCTGCGCAGATTGTCCTATTTTAGTTGTAGGCATGCTGATAATATCCTGGAAAGAGACTTGCAATAACTGAGCAACAGGATAATGTTTATGGAGGGTAACATTGTGATCATTCAGGTTTATGAGACAGACAGGCACTTTTCCTTGGGAAACAGTCACTAAGCTCCTTCCGGCTCTTACTAGAGGATGGTCATCTAGTGCTAAGGGCTCTACCATGGCTTGGTAGTCTTGACCTTGAATTCCCAGGGCATCATGGCACCATAAGAGTGTCTCTGTATTTGGCTTAAGGATCACAGGCTGGTTACCTCGCATGTGGACACAGCAGATTTCTCCTTTGCCATTGGCGAATTTCTGTTGCGCTCTTAGCACACAAATGGTCTGTTGTATCCTCCTTTTGGAGGCAGGTGAAGCAGTAGGCATAGATTGGTGTAATGCCTCAAGCATTTCATTGTAACAATTCCTAAAGACATTCATTCCTAGGATCACTGCAGAACCACCTTTGTCTTCGTCTTGTACAACAATAACACCTTGTCTAGGTAGGGTGGGTTTTCCTACTTGCAGAGTTAGTTCCCAATAGCCATGTATGGGTACGGGTTTCCCGTTGCTAGCTGTAAGTTCCAACCAGGATTCTGGTGGTTGTGTAAGTTGTTTCTGGTCCCAGTATTTATCAAAGGCAGGCCGTAGGATGGTAGTAACCTGAGATCCGGTGTCCAGTAGGGCGAAAAAAGGAATTCTGTTAATTCGGATTCCTACTTTTGGACGGGTTCCTACATATCTATGCATCCAGTTGGGATCTTGTGGACCTATTGGTTTAGCTCTCGAGGGTCTCTCTTTTAACTGCTAGCACATTGGTTCTGTATGTCCTATCTTATGGCAGTAGGTACAAATAGGTCGCCTGCGGGCGTTGGAGTGGTCATTTGGGCGTCCGCCAGGACTTCTGGGATATATATCTTTGTAGTCAGGAGGGAAAAGTTATTTTCGTACTGGTCTCTTATCCTACAATAATAAATGCTTTTCCCACTAATTTCTGACACACCTTCTCTAGGCTTTTTGTCAAAAAGCAAACTTGTTCTGTCAAGGCTGCTACGGCATCAGGGTCTGGAGTTTGGGCTACCTGACTGGCTACCGGACAACATTTTGAAGGGGTAGCAGGAGTGTGGACAAGAGTTTCAGCAATTTTAGTAGCCTCTGGCTGCGGACTTTTTCCTAGGATGCTAAAGGCTAGCTCTTTAAAGTCTAGGAAGGTGACACTTGGGTGTTGTGCAGCTAACATTCTCAACTGGCTTTTTAGATTGTCAGTGCTAACACCTTGGTTCTCTGCCTCATGGGGGTCTACCTGAACCACAGCTCCAAGGGCTTCTTGTAATGAATCAAGGTCTCTGAGAGACTCACCGGTTTGTTGTTTTGTACTGACGAACCTCATTTTGACTTCTGACATGGTCTTGGGTTCAAAGGTGGTGTCGAGTCTCTCAAAGATCTGTCCCAGGGTTTCTCTTTCAGAGCTAGGCCAGGACTTCACCTCCTGGAGTGCAGCTCCTTCTAATTGGGGTAGAAGAATTTCCATTTGCTGCTCTGTGGAAACAGGGTACACATTTTCTCTTTAAAGTCCCTTAAGGTGTCTGTTTCCCCAGAGTATCTTGGGAACCAAGGGGCCACAAAATAGTAGGGCATGGTTAGTGGCATCATGCTGGCTGCTGCAGCGGCTGGGGGTGTACTGGGGCCAGCTGCGGCTGCTGCAGGGGATCCGCTGAGGGTAGGCTGCGCGGTTTCCTCCTGGACAGACATGGCAATGATAGTTTATTCAAATGCTGCAGGCTAAATTTGACTTTGTAGACTTTTTGTATAGGGTTGCTATGGACAACCGTTGCAGGTGTATGGCCCTTTAAGAAGCGATCGGCCGGTGCAGGTCGGAGGTTATTGCAGAGTGAAGCGGTGGTTAAATGTCCCTTTATGACTAATAATAGGCTCTTTATAGATTGCAGAGTTAAATCGGGGCTTGTACTTGCTTATTTCTTTCCTTGGAGGCTGGCTGGTAGTTCCGATCCTCCCTTCCTCTCTCCGTACCAAATCTCGCGATGCGCGAGAGTACGTCACACGCAAGTCCCGTGCGCGCCGTCTCTTCAGCGCGATTACACAGCAGAGGGGCGGTGACACAATTTGCATATAACCCCTGACCGTTACAAGATTGGTAGGCGGCACTCTGAATAGTCACTTGGTATAAGGGGCGGTGCACTAGCGTTCTCGGCACAGAAAGGGTGTACAATTTTGAATTTCCCACCAAGCTTCTCTGCCATGGCGCAGCAAATTACTACAAGTCTGATAGGCGGCAATTTTGAATACAAAACAGTCCAGTCAAATACAGAAAGCAGTGCTACTGACTTGCAGTTTTAACAATGTGGTTTTGTAGTAGAAGGATAGTGCAATACATGAAAACAGTCTTTAAGCAGTTTTAACAGTTCCTTGGCCAAATAGAAGCAATAAACAGTTGGGGCTCATTCACAATATGCAATCCAAAATAAAACAAGATTTTGCAAGTCCTGTTCTCACACAGCGCTAATTTCAATTATTGCAGTGCACAACAATACGACAATGCACAAGTCCAGCTCATTAAAGGCACAGAGGATATTGATCCTGTTCTATAAGGCACAGAGGAATATGTGACGCCAATTTTAATTATGCGGTATGCCAGATCTTGCAGGGGAATTATGTGTGGTCACGGTGTGAGCAATAGGTGGGCCGAGGTAAATACAGTTCTGGTTACTCATAGTTATGTCGTCCCTGGGCAGGCTCGCATAAGTGAAAAGGAGAATGGCACAAGGATTCTCTCGGGCATACTCTGGTGTAAGGGACACTGGCCAAATGGTGGTTTGAGGTGCCCTTGGTGGTCTGTATTAATGTGCCAGTGGCAAGGTCCCTTGTAGTCGTGACGCCAGTACCTTTTGTATGGAGGTACAACCATTTACTATAGTGTTAATAGAGGAACCGAGTCTGAGGCAAGCAGGATGGAACTCAAAAGGAAACTTTACTGAAGATGACTTTTGATAACAGTTCATTCAAAGCATTTAAACAGTCTCAGTACAGAGATTGTACTGCTGCAAGTCCTCTGCTAACAGGTGTATATCCCTCTCTAGATATTAGATAAGGAGATTGTAGCCTTACTGGTAGTGGAGTTCAGGAATGGTCCTGGTTCTGGCTTGTGAAGTCGCCAAAGGCTGATATATCCTTCACGGTGGAGTCCAAAGGTCCTAAGGCAACCCTTTCTGTAATATTCCTTTCTGTAATATTCTAGATAGATGAAGTACTTTAGCTCTGGGCTGAGATATGGCTGAGAAATGAGGATAACAGGATTAAGTTGACACGATTGATCTCTCAACTGCCACTGGGACTAGTTCTGAAACCTGATCTCACTAGCTAGGCCTGAGCTAAGCTATATATATGGGAGGTGTTATCTCCCCCTAGTGGTGAGTTAAGTGTAATTGTAGGCTAGTACACCTGTAAGCAGGGATGATGCATCAGGACATATAGCAGTTTAATAGCAGGCTATATAAAAGGCATTATCAAGTATAATATAGCAACTTTGCAGTACCCACAAGGGTAGTGGGACACTGCACATACTGTGGTTCTATTACGTTATTTGAAATGCAGCCATTTTGGGCACAAATTATTAATTGCAGCCTAGTCTGGATCAGGGCGTGTGAGATACACCCTTTACATACTATGGTTCTATTCAGTTATTAAACAAACAAACACTCATTTTGGGCACAAATCTTTAATTGCGGCTTAGTCTGGATCAGGGCGTGTAAGATGTACCCTTTACATACTGTGGTTCTATTCAGTTATTTGAAATACAGCCATTTTGGGCACAAATCTTTAATTGCGGCCTAGTCTGGATCAGGGCATGTGAGATACACTCTTTACATATTGTGGTTCTATTCTGCTATTAATTAAACACCCATTCAGGGCACAAGGTGGAACTCTACCTTGCACATGCTGGCCAGACTGTGCGAGCAGCAGCAGGCGATAGTGGAGTTTCAGCTGCAGCACGCAAGGGTGAGTCGCTCTGCGGAACAGCACTACTTCACCACCAATGGCTGGGTCTCCATGCAAGATCTGTGTTCCTTGTTGCACTGTTTCGAGTACTCCACCAACATGGCAAGTACCGATAACGCCGTTCTCAGCGTAACTATGCCACTTCTATGCCTCCTTGAAAAAAAGCTGCTGGCGATGATGGAAGAGGATGTGGCACAGGAGGAGGAGGAAGAGAGATCATTTCGTAGGGTTTCCAGACAGTCATTCACAAGTGGCTCCAAGGGTGGGTTCCTGCACCCACAAACGCCAGGTACACTATTGTCCAGCCAGTTCTGGAGGATGACGAGGTGGAGGATGAGGAGGAGGAGATGGAGGAGGAGGAACCATGTTCACAGCAGGGTGGCACCCAGACCAACTCATGGCCATCACGTCTGTGTGGCTGGGGGGATACAGAGGACACAGACGATACACCTCCCACAGAGGGCAGCTTTTTGTTGCTTCTGAGCAGCCTGGCACACATAAGCGATTACATACTGCAGTGTCTCCGCAATGACTGCCCAGTTGCCCACATTCTAACTTGTGCTGATTACTGGGTGGCCACGCTGCTGAATCCCCATTACAAGGACAACATACCATCCTTAATTCCATCACTGGAACGTGATCGTAAGATGCGCAAGTACAAGCGCACACTGGTAGACACGCTGCTGTTGGCATTCCCACCTGACAGTGGGGGCACAGTGGAAGCACAAGGCAAAGGCAGAGGACGAGGAAGAGGACGCCAACGCAGCTGGGGCACCACCAGCACCTCTGAAGGCAGGGTTAGCATGGCCGAAATGTGGAAAAGCTTTGTCAGCATGCCACAACAACCAGCACCACCAGCTGATATAGAACGTCTTAGCAGGAGGAAGCATTTCACCAACATGGTGGAGCAGTATGTGTGCACACGCCTACACCTACTGAATGACGGGTCTACCCCTTCAACTTCTGGGTCTCCATATTGTGCATATAGCCTGAGCTTTCCCTTTTCCCCTTGGAGGTGCTGGCCTGCCTTGCAGCCAGTGTATTGTCTGAACGTGTGTTTAGCATGACTGGAAAGGGGGATATCACAGATTATAGTTCCCAATGTTTTGGGGTGTACCCTAATTAAAAAAAAATATATATAATTATAACCAAAAAGCCGCGTAGGCTAGCTCCTCCTCCTCCACCACCGCTTCCACAACCTCCTACTCCATATGGACCTCGTCCTCCTAGATCAAGATTTTTATGTTTTTTTTACGTATTTTATGTTATTTAAAGTTATTTCCCTATTCACATCCTCTAGCCCTTTCCATGACATTTTTACAGCCATTTTAGTGCTCAAAGGTTCGGGTCTCCATTGACTTCAATGGGGTTTGGGGTCAAGTTTAGGTCAAGTTCGGGTCCCGAACTCAAACTTTTTTGTGAAGTTCGGCCGAACCCGTCGAACCTGAACAACCAGGTGTCCGCTCAACTCTACTCACAACAATATGAACAAATTCCTACATCTAATACTATGTGTCCAGCAGGGTAAATGTTTGACTAGTCACAATCATGGAATTCTTAAGTTGGATACACTTCAATCATCTGATGCCTGGGCTGTCTTCAGTTTTAGATTTGCTAATGGAAATAGTTTCACAGGAAAGAGGCAAGGATTTGTAAGAGAAGGCTGAGGTCTAAGATGAACCAGCATGTAACAAAACTGCACCAGAATTTTGGCTCAAAATTTTGCTGAAAGCTAAGTCAACGTAAAGGTGGTATAATATTAGTTTAGAGTGTCTCTAGGTGAGTTTTAGACTATCTAGTCTAAGTTTACACCTGCTCAAAGTGTTCTAGGTCCAGCCCTGAATACCAGTTTTTGGTGCTTCCATCCTTCACTGGACTGGAAGTCCTGTCAACATGCACATGACCTCAGTGGTGACCTATGCAGGAACGAGACATGTCCAATGCTACAGCATTGACATAGTTATATACAGCTTATGACCACTGCAGCCAATCACTTGCCTAAGGCCAGCATTGGTGCAACTATAAATGACTGGGACCCACAGCAAATTTTTTGACTGAGTCCCCTCCCAGAAACTTCTTTGCAACCCCCTCCTCCCATGCAACCTCCACTCCTCTGGCTAGTCAACTCTGTCAGACCAGCCCTATCAGCCACTCCATCAGTTTCCTACACTTGCCATATATACCGTATGTTATGTCACTGTATATACTGTCAATGCATACAATGTCATTCTATAACAATGTTGAGACCCAAAAATAAAATCTTTCCTCTGAGTTTGGGCCCCATAACAGACACTTCCCTTTCTTTCACTATCGCTACACCCATGGAGGCCTGTGATGGGCTGCAGAAGTAATGTGCTGTATATGACTGTCCTTACTGCAGCCCATAAACACCGACCAGAAAGGAGTGTCAACACTGGGAACATCAAGAGACTATGTGAGTGCATGGCATTTTATCATTTATCACGTTTAGGGACACTGGAATCACCCATAAAGATGCCAATAGCAAAAAAAGTTTGTGTGTCCCATCTTTCATATTAGCCATAGGCCTCTTTCACATGGTCAGTAATTTGGCCAGTATGTTTGTATTAGTATTTGGAAGCCAAAACCAGGAGATTTGCAAATATTTCTATTCTACCTTTTCTCTTTAGGGTTACACTTTTCAGCGTTTCACTTTTTTTTTCTATAGATGTATACAAATGCCTGAAAAAACACCAAACTCACAGGATGGTGCAACTTGAAAAAACTAAGGAACACAAAAATTGCCAGGATGTAACATCTGACCCAAAAAATCTAAAAAACAAAATGGACAGCATTAAAAAAAAAAATAATAGGCCCCACACACAGGACAGAAGGGTCTCTGCCTAAACCCCTTTCAATGACCCTTGGGCCATTTTTTCAATGCCTCATTTTCTAAAAGTTGTTCCTTTAGAGGGTACAGTCCAAGCTTTCACCTCCAGTAGAAGAGGAGATAATCCCAACTAAGGGTCCATGTACACGTCCGCAAAATCGGTCCCCATCCGTTCAGCAATTTTGTGGAATGGGTGCAAACCCATTTATTTTCATAGGGGCCAGAATGTGCTGTCCGCATCCGCATTTGCGGGTCCGCACTTCCGCATCCGTGCTTCCGTTTCCGCAAAAAAAATAGAACATGTCCTATTCTTGTCACCAAAAGCGGACAAGATTAGGCATTTTCTATTATAGTGCCGGCGATGTGTGGTCCGCAAATTGCGGAATGCACATTGCCGCTCTCCGTGTTTTGCAGATCCGCAAAACACTTACGGCTGTGTAAATGGACCCTAAGACTGGGCCACATCTTGCCCTGGGCCCCATAGCAGTCGCATAGTCTGCCTCTATGGTAGTTACTCCCCTGATCACCCTATATATTCCATAAAACTACCAAAATAAATTAACAAAAAACAAATACTTTCCATGTCCCTCAGAAATGTTCCATATTTTCCTAATAACCTTGCCCGTTAGCACACACCGGGTGCTCAGTACACTAATTGCATTATATGTCTTGCCTTGAATTATAGAGTGATGTCAAGTAGTCAGTGTTAGGAATAAGAATCATGTTATGTTTTTCAAAGTTTCTCTGCTTTATAGTCTGTGTATGTGAAGGTCCACAGAGTCTCTACAGGATTCGAGCACGGATCCTCTCTCTACGCTTTATCTCTGTCTCTGTTCACTTAATACCTCTTCTCCACACATCTCGTTGTAGAATACACACAGCTAATTAGTGACAACACAGCAAGACATTGTTTTAGAGGACTGAGAAGAGTGACAAACCACTGCGGAGGAAAAGAGAAGACTAGCGAAATGGACAGCAATGTGATTTAAAATAGTGACTAAAGAAAAAAGAGCAGCGCTCACCTGCATCCAGCAATCAAGAAGCACAGACAGAAGCCTGGACTCAGCTGTTACAACTTGCAAGAAGAAAAAAGATAAAAAAATCCAGCTTCTAAAATGTAAACTTTAATTCCAAGCGGTAAAATTTCCATACACAGGAAGAATGGTACACTGTCTACGCGTTTCGGTCCTTACTCATGACAAATGTACCTTAAAATCCCACTCCATAAACCCCCCGTTCAACCAATCCAAACCAAGGAAAAAGACACGTGGTTTATCTGGGGTGGGAAAAAAGATCAAACACAACTCCCATCCAATAATCCCACGATTCTTCTTTATTAGCAATGAAGATCGAAGTTACGAAGGGCTGGGGCGGACAATGTGTAGGACGCTGAGTGATCAGCTGGCGACGGCCATTTCGCACTCCTGCGCTTCTTCTGGCCTTCTTCTGGACTCTCCTGGGATTATTGCATACTTTACTGTGGACCTTTTAGATAGCAGAGCACCACTGTACATCGCATCACCTGACTGGGTCTCACAGTCTATCGTCCCGCACCTGTATCCTGATATATTAGTAGCAGTGCCGCCTCATATTTCTTCGTATGCTGTATACAACTCCCATCAAACGTTAACCCTATAAGTGCAGAAAAGAAAAATCCAAAAAACAATTGGTGAATAAAACAAATGACACAATAGGGCAGTATATCTGTCACTGATATTGTAAGATTAAATCATGCTTTTTATTCAAACCCATAGGGAAACAGGTTCCCAGTTCATACATCCAAAAAGACTCCCGGCTGAGGAGCTTTTTTCTATGATCTCTGCCTCTAACAGGTGCATTAACCCTTTCGTTTCCCTGAACAATGAAATTAGACGTGCTGCCTTGATGTACTACAGCAAAATGTGTACTTGCTGCAGACACATTCCGCGTTTTATGATGGGGTATGTCAGATATGTGATTGCGTACTCTTGTTTTAATTGAGTTTGTAGTACAGCCTACATATTGAAGATTGCAGGCTGTACATGTAATAAGATAGACGGCGTATTCTGTATTGCTATTTAAATATGATTTGATGTTATAAATTCTATTATTAGCCGCAGAGGTATAAGTTCTATTTATAAACATATGATTGCAGCAAATGCATTTATTCTGACCACACGTATAGCTGCCTTTATATTTTAACCAAGTAGGTTTTTTGTTAGGGCGTTCACGGAACAAACTCGGGCTAAGCATTTGACCTAGATTAGGTGCTTTACGGGCTACACGTCTTATTCCATCAGCCACTATCGCACTCCAATCTCTGTCAAAATTCAGAACCGGCAAGAGACTCTTTACTATTTTACATATATCACTATATTGTGCGATAAAAGTAACTTGTCTGTGTTTAGATTCCATGGTGCATTGTTTCTTTTGCTTCTTAGATAGTATTTCATTAGGGAAAACTAGAGACCGTCTGTCTTGGGAAAGCGCCCAATCTATTGCCTCCTGTACAGACTGTGCGGCATATTTTCTCTGATATACAGTAGTCTTCTCTTAATTCTCTCTGCCTCCGATAAAAAAGTATTCCTGCCAGAGTAGTTCCGTCTCGCCCTAATTAGTTCCCCTTTGGGTACATTACGTGTGCCTTGTAATGGATGGCAAGATGTTGCTTATAAGGTGGTATTGCCCGCTGTATCTTTTCTATATGTTATGGAACATACTTTTGAGTTTAAATTATCCCCCATTAACTCTAAGTCGGGAAAAGAGATGGTATTGGCATCAAAATGCAAACTGAAGGAAAGGGGACTCAAGCAGCTATTGAGATAGTTTTTAAAGCCTGATACATGTGAAATGTCCCCTGACCAAACAAACAGCAAATCATCATCATATCTTCCATACCATTTAATGGCATGGGAATAGGGATTGGAATTGAAAGAGAATTGGTAGGGTGGCTCACCCCCCTATAACTAGGAATAGGTGCTTGAACCTGAGATTGAATCACCTTATTCAATACATATACACTGGACAAATTAATCTTATTAGGTAAACACTCAAACCACCATGGAGCAGGCACAATATTTAATATAGGGTATAATGCAATATAATAATAATAAAATGCAACACTAAAATATATAAAACGTTAAAGAACAATATAAAACTTGCTGGGAATAAGGTGCAAAAAAAGGGATTCCCGTCGCAACAAATGAACCAGTTAATGTCCTTATTAATACATCTGAATTCAATGCTATATTGCTGGCAACCTGTACGCTTTGGTGTAGCGTTACATCCAAAAAGTCACAAATGGCGATAATATTGCACTATAAATGGTTGCTTCCTGAGCACCCACCTCACCTGTTGGTAAGAGAACTTCACACTGGCTGGTGTGCGCTCAGGTGTATATTTTCCAGGTGGATTGTTACCTATGTTGCTGGCAACCTTTACGTTTTGATATAACGTTGCATCCAAAAAGTCACAAGTGATTTTGTTACCGCACTATATTAGTGATATGCGGATAAACGGTTGCTCGCTGAGCACTCATCCCACCTGATGATATGTGGTCTTCACACTGGCTGGTGTGCGCTCAGGTGTATGTTCTCGGGGCAAATTAGTACCTGTGTTTCGGTAAAGCTTTCTTGCAATTACCTTCACCGCCTCTCTGTCCCGCTCTGTACACAGTTCTCACGAGAGTTGGAGTACAGGTTCACCGATTCAGGTCACTCCTTGCCTTTGCTTTTTCAAATTGCTGATTATCGTCTCCTTAGATAATAGTAGAGTTAAAGTCGCATGGCCATGCTTCAGTTATTTGTGGAATCCAAATGTATAAAATAGTAACTAAAGAAAAAATAGCAGCGCTCACCTGCATCCAGCAATCAAGAAGCACGGACACAGCCTGGACTTGGCTGTTACAACTTGCAAGATGAAAAAGATGAACAGTCCAGCTTCTAAAATGTAAATTTGTATTCCAAGTGGTAAAATTTCCATACACAGGAAGAACGGTACACGGTCTACGCGTTTTGGACCTAACAATTACGGTCCTTACTCATGTCCCATATAGAAGACTTATCAATAAATTGCAGTCTTTGTGCTTGGACTCCCATATTGTTGAATGGATTAGGCAGTGGCTGAGGGACAGACAACAGAGGGTTGTAGTCAATGGAGTATATTCAGACCAAGGTTTTGTTACCAGTGGGGTACCTCAGGGATCTGTTCTGGGACCCATATTGTTTAATATCTTTATCAGCAAAATTGCAGAAGGCCTCACTGGTAAAGGTGTGTTGCTGATGACACAAAGATTTGTAACAGGGTTTATGTTCCTGGAGGGATACACCAAATGGAAAAGGATTTAGGAAAGAAGACGAATGGTCAAAAATCTGGCAACTAAAATTTTATGTTGATAAGTGCAAGATAATGCAGCTGGGGCGTAAAAACCCAAGAGCAGAATTTAAAATCAGTGATACAGTCCTAACCTCAGTATTTGAGGAAAGGAATTTAGGGTTCATTATCTCAGATGACTTAAAGGTAGGCAGACAATGTCATAGAGCAGCAGGAAATGCTAGCAGAATGCTTGGGTGTATAGGGAGAGGCATTACCAGTAGAAAGAGGGAGGTGCTCATGCCGCTCTACAGAGCACTAGTGAGACCTCATTTGGAGTATTGTGCTCAGTACTGGAGACCATATCTCCAGAAGGATATTGATACTTTGGAGAGAGTTCAGAGAAGAGCTACTAAACTGGTACATGGATTGCAGGATAAAACTTACCGGGAAAGATTAAAGGACCTTAACATGTATGGCTTGGAAGAAAGATGAGACAGAGGGGATATGATAGAAACTTTTAAATACATAAAGGGAATCAACAAAGTAAAAAGAGGAAAGAATATTTAAAAGAAGAAAAACTGCTACAAGAGGACATAGTTTTAAATTAGAGGGGCAAAGGTTTAAAAGTAATTTCAGGAAGTATTACTTTACTGAGAGAGTAGTGGATGCATGGAATAGCCTTCCTGCAGAAGTGGTAGCTGCAAATACAGTGAAGGAGTTTAAGCATGCATGGGATAGGCATAAGGCCATCCTTCATATAAGATAGGGCCAGGGGCTATTTATAGTATTGAGCATATTGGGCAGACTAGATGGGCCAAATGGTTCTTATCTGCCGACACATTTTATGTTTCTATGTTTCTATGACAAATGTACCTTAAAATCCCACTCCATAAAAACCAATCCAGTTGGCTGGAAATCCTTTCAGTTTGTTCGATAAAACTAATGCAATTGCTAAATAGGACACTCATGGAAATACAGGAAGAAATAAAAATTACCCAGGATTCGCTATGGCCATACACTGAAAAACCAGCATTTTGTTAACTGTACGATAAGCTAAAATAAAATCTAAATAAGCTGGAGGAACACCTAATGCAATATACACAAAATAAATTCAACAGAGATGCATTAGATTATAAAACCAACACTGTATATTCTTGGCCAGAAACTAAATTAAACACACCGCGGTCTATTCTGAAGAAAAAAGCTCACTTTAGGAATAAACATCTTTCCAGAGTCTCTTTCAGATCAACTGAACAGGAATCTTCAGACTCAGCCACGGAGGTAGGAGAATCCGTGATACATCAGCAAACTTCAACAGTTAACGCTTCCCCATCAACAAGCTCTCAACACAAAGATAACAGAAGGGTCTTGCAATCTTTTATTTAGATTTTCAGTGGAATAGCGGCTATACTTGTATTACCGCTGATGTAGTATCCTTGTATACCAACATACCACATGATCAAGCTTTGATAGCCCATCAATGGTTTCTCCAGGTATATAGTAACTATACATCGACACTCCAAGAATTTATTTGTACATCTGTGGATTTTAATATGAAGCATAACTTTTTTATGTTCAATGATCAATGGAGTGTCGATGGGAGCAAAATTTTCTCCAAAAAAAAGAGCAATTTCTGTTTGCTGATTCCAATCCCTATTCCCATGCCATTAAATGGTATGGAAGATATAATGATGATTTGCTGTTTGTTTGGTCAGGGAACATTTCACATGTATCAGCTCTCAATAGCTGCTTGAGTCCGCTTTCCTTCAGTTTGCATTTTGATGCCAATACCATCTCTTTTCTAGACTTAAAGTTAATGGGGGATAATTCAAACTCAAAAGTATGTTCCATAACATATAGAAAAGATACAGCGGGCAATACCACCTTATAAGCAACATCTTGCCATCCATTACATGGCACCCGTAATATACCCAAAGGGGAACTAATTAGGGCGAGACAGAACTGCTCTGGCAAGGATACTTTTTTATCGGAGGCAGAGAGAATTAAGAGGAGACTACTGTATATCAGAGAAAATATGCTGCACAGTCTGTACAGGAGGCGATAGATTGGGCGCTTTCCCAAGACAGGCGGTCTCTAGTTTTCCCTAATGAAATACTATCCAAGAAGCAAAAGAAACAATGCACCATGGAATCTAAACACAGACAAGTTACTTTTATCGCACAATATAGTGATATATGTAAAATAGTAAAGAGTCTCCTGCCTGTTCTGAATTTTGACAGAGATTGGAGTGCGATAGTGGCTGATGGAATAAGACGTGTAGCCCGTAAAGCACCTAATCTAGGTCAAATGCTTAGCCCGAGTTTGTTCCGTGAACGCCCTAACAAAAAACCTACTTGGTTAAAATATAAAGGCAGCTATACGTGTGGTCAGAATAAATGTATTTGCTGCAATCATATGTTTATAAATAGAACTTATACCTCTGCGGCCAATAATAGAATTTATAACATCAAATCATATTCAAATAGCAATACAGAATACGCCGTCTATCTTATTACATGTACAGCCTGCAATCTTCAATATGTAGGCTGTACTACAAACTCAATTAAAACAAGAGTACGCAATCACATATCTGACATACCCCATCATAAAACGCGGAATGTGTCTGCAGCAAGTACACATTTTGCTGTAGTACATCAAGGCAGCACGTCTAATTTCATTGTTCAGGGAATAGAAAGGGTTAATGCACCTGTTAGAGGCAGAGATCATAGAAAAAAGCTCCTCAGCCGAGAGTCTTTTTGGATGTATGAACTGGAAACCTGTTTCCCTATGGTTTTGAATAAAAAGCATGGTTTAATCTTACAATATCAGTGACAGATATACTGCCCTATTGTGTCATTTGTTTTATTCACCGATTGTTATATATTTATATGTTAGTTTTGGGGATTTTTTTCTTTTTCTTTTCTTTTCTGCACTTATAGGGTTAACTTTTGATGGGAGTTGTGTCTGACCACGTGACTTTTTCCTTGGTTTGGATTGGTTGAACGGGGGTTTTTATGGAGTGGAATTGAAGGTACATTTGTCATGAGTAAGGACCATAATTCTTAGGTCCGAAATGCATTGACAGTGTACCGTTCTTCCTGTGTATAGAAATTTTACCGCTTGGAATAAAAGTTTACATTTTAGAAGCTGTACTTTTCATCTTTTTTTCTTCTTGTGATTTTTTATGTTGTACTGTACGTGTTGCTATTGGAATATTCATTGCAAGACTCAAATATAAAATTTTGTCAACTCGGCCATACAGACTCAGTAGTAGAGTTGTCACATAGCAGAATTTAATTTGGTTTTGATACCAGAAAAAACTATAGTTATACTTGATACCATTCGATACCATGCAAAAAACAAACAAAAAAAAAACAGATATCGCAAATATCGACACTTTGAGAATACGCAAATATTTAGAATATAGTGATATATATTTGTAATTTTGAATATTCGAGATTTTTTTCAAATTAAGTACACATGATCCCTCCCTGCTTCTAGCTTGTGGGCCAATGAGAAGGCTGCAATATCTTTGACTTTAGGAGTAGTGTTGTTTGCCAATTTTCGTAATGTAAATTTTCATAGTGAATTTTTCAATTGCAGATTTCCGCAATCAAGAAAATTATGACTGGAGATAATGAATTCTCAAATTCACGGATATATGGTGAATATTCACCCAAATAATTCACAAATTCGAATATTGCCCCTGCTGCTCAACACTACTACTTAGGGGGCTAGAACCTGGGATCTTTTGATCCCTTATCCTATTCACCCTAATAGAGATCATTTAGGGTGAACGGTATTCTTACATGCTCCCGGCTTCGTATGCAGCTTGGCAGGAAGCTTACTATGACAGCCCTGGAAAGCTTTAGCAAGCCCCAGGTTGTCATGGTAACCGATCATAACCCTGCAATTTTACCGCGAGGGCTCTGAAGAAAGGCAGAGGAAGCCATATCCCTCTTTCGTACCTCACAGATGCTGAGATTGCTTTTGAATGTGCCATCTGAGGGGTTAATTGACTGTTTTTGGTGTGATCGCTGTTCCTAGTCATTGCGGCCAGTAGCCAGCTGTATTATACAGCCAGCACTCACCTCTTATGGAGCAGGCTCTCTGCAGCAGCCCGCTCCATGCAATTCCCTGCGCATAATGTCATACATGTACGGCATTATGTGTTAATGGGTTAATATGAGGCACATGGTGTTTTTTTATTTTTTAACCACCATGTGCCTCACATTAATAGTAATTGACACCATCATTAACCCTATGTTGCCCATTATATGATGGGGTCACTTGCTATTAATGTGATGCACATGGAGGTACTAAAGAAATAAGACCATGTTCCTCACATTAATATAAGTAAAACAAACTTTGATGATGTAATCACCATATGATCAGTAAAAAGTGGATGTTATTGGTCAAATGGTGATGACATCATCAAAGGTTCCCTCTCCCCTGCTCTTCTATTCTCCCCCCTCCCCGACACCTACCCATTTGGCCACTCAGTTATTTTATTGGTGCAGTGATCAGCCGCTTCGCAGTGAGAAGAGAGGGGGATGGGCACTCTCTCCCTCTTTCTCCACTGTGCAGTCGCTTTTGAGAACACACAACAAAATTTCAATCCCGGTATTGCATCGAATCGGGTATCAAAGTATCTAAAAACTATTGAGACTTTTATACATGAATGCAACCTTACTCTGTAGCTATCAGCTGAACGATAATTCGCCCAATGACTATCTCTCCTGTCTCCCCCCTACATATAAAATGCATGCAAAAAAGGTAAATTCCAGCTTCCGGTTATTGATTCGTCTTTATTTCATTACTGGTTGCAGATTACATCTTGTGGAAATCACATCCCACCACCGCAACAGGTTAACATGTTTCGAACGCCAACTTTTTCTTAAACAATCAAAAAAAGAACAGAGCTCCTTTTTAAATCCAAAAGGACAGATACAACTAAAAATAAAAAAGGCATAAAAAAAGAAATAGGAGATGACAAAAAAAAACTATACTTGTACTCACATATAGTCGCCAGTTCCACCTAATACAGAAAGCAATAAGGAAATGTCTCCCAATTCTATATGATTTTTTAAAGAATGGATGTAGGATCGTATCAAGGTGACCCCCGCTCCATAGCCAATTCTTTGTCTTCATCTCTGTTTACACGTGTCTCTAGTAAACCTAAACGTACTTGGATTAAATATTTGGTTTTTACCAAGTGCGGGGGACATCCATGTAAAACATGCAAATATGCCCAACCAACTACAACCTTTGACAACGCTACACATACAGAAACCTTTCCGTCAAAAATTACATTAATTGCAATACATCTGGGGTTATCTATATGATAAAATGCTCAATTTGCAATGTAGTATATGTGAGAAGTATAAGAAGACAATACAAAACCGGATTACGAGAGCATCTTAACTATATTACCAACCCCCGGGGTAGTTGGTACATCGAGTGCAGCGAATCACTTTATAAAGGAGCATAACAGAAGCCTGGATGACTTCTGTACATATGCCATTGAGAAAGTAACTGTGGAAATATGAAAAAGAAAATACTGTTACGAGAGGCTTACTGGATTTTCCGATTGAATACCCAACATCCATCGGGACTCAATCTGAAAAGGGAGTTAATGTATTTTTATCAATGATAGTAGAGTCTAATATATATGTAAAAGAAAATAAAAGGGGCAAATAACATCTGAAACAGCAGTAATAAAACGCACAAAAATATAACATAAAGGGAATTGTCAAAGATGAAAAATATGATATTGGATAACATCTTAAATACATAAGCCATTATTCAGTCATACTGACTTAGAGAAAATATCCCGGATTAGAGGAGGGATTTTTATTTTCACAATTTTAACAGTGTGTTTCATTGTGATGATGTACATGTTCATACCATGCAGTTTTGGTGGACAATTTGTTTAACACTGGGTTTTTCCTCTTTTTTCTTTCTTCCTGTTTTTCTCTTTCTATGTGATCCATTGTATGGAAATGAATGCATTTATGGAATGTATAGATTTTATTTATGTAATTGAGAAAAACATTAGTGTTCAACCACTGAAAACAACTTTTGGTGTTTGAATATACAGTCAGGTCCATAAATACTGGGACATCGACACAATTCTAAAATTTTTGGCTCTATACACCACCACAATGGATTTGAAATGAAACAAACAAGATGTAGTTTAACTGCAGACTCAGCTTTAATTTGAGGGTATTCACGTCCAAATCAGGTGAAGGGTGCAGGAATTACAACAGTTTGCATATGTGCCTCCCACTTGTTAAGGGAAAGTAATGGGGAAGAATAATCATAAATCAAACTTTTACTTTTTAATACTTGGTTGCAAATCCTTTGCAGTCAATTACACCTGAAGTCTGGAATGCATAGAAATCACCAGATGCTGGGTTTCATCCCTGGTGATGCTCTGCCAGGCCTCTAATGCAACTGTCTTCAGTTCCTGCTTGTTCTTGGAGAATTTTCCCTCCAGTTTTGTCTTCAGCAAGTGAAATGCATGCTCAATCGGATTCAGGTCAGGTGATTGACTTGGCCATTTCATAACATTCCACTTCTTTCCCTTAAAAAACACTTTGGTTGCTTTTGCAGTATGCTTTGGGTCATTGTCCATCTGCACTGTGAAGCGCTGTCCAATGAGTTCTGAAGCATTTGGCTGAATATGAGCAGATAATATTGCCCAAAACACTTCAGAATTCATCCTGCTGCTTTTGTCAGCAGTCACATCATCAATAAATACAAGAGAACTAGTTCCATTGGCAGCCATACATGCCCACTACCACCACCATGCTTCCCTCATGAGGTGGTATGCTTAGGATCATGAGCAGTTCCTTTCCTTCTCCATACTCTTCTCTTACCATCACTCTGGTACAAGTTGAACTTGGTCTCATCTGTCCATAGGATGTTGTTCCAGAACTGTGAAGGCTTTTTTAGATGTCATTTGGCAAACTCTAATCTGGCCTTCATGTTTTTGAGGCTCACCAATGGCTTACATCTTGTGGTGAACCCTCTGTATTCATGTCTGTGAAGGTTCTCATTTATCCAGGTCATGGTATATATCTGTAAAGAATAAATCAAGGCAACTGGACGTACTGTAGATTTCTTGAAAACGTTTCACTCGTTCTTCCAACGAGCTTTCTCAATTCTGAGTGATTGTACAAAAATTCTGGGAATAAATATGTAACTGAATCCACATCTGGTAATTATACCCAGCATTGGGTCAAAGGTGTTGATTCCATTATCCTAATTGGAGTCAGTAGGTGATAAAGACTTCCCAGAAAAAGGTGTCAAGACAGCATTGTATGTGGCAGACAATAGATGTCTAACCCCCCAGACAATAGATGTATAACCCTCTGTATTCACTCTGGGGAAATCTTCTCCTGATTGTTGACTTTGACACACATACACCTACCTCCTGGAGAGGGTTCTTGATCTGGCCAACTGTTGTGAAGGGTGTTTTCTTCAGCGGGGAAAGAATTCTTTGGTCATCCACCACAGTTGTTTTCCGTGGTCTTCCGGGTCCTTTGGTGTTGCTTAGCTCACCAGTGCGTTCCTTCTTTTTAAGAATGTTCCAAACAGTTGTTTTGGCCATACCTAATGTTTTTGCTATCTCTCTGATGGGTTTGTTTTGTTTTTTCAGTCTAATGATGGCTTCCTTCCCTGATACTGACAGCTCTTTGGATCTCATCTTAAGAGTTGACAGCAACAGATTTTAAATGCAAATAGCACACTTGAAATGAACTCTGGACCTTTTATCTGCTCATTGTAATTGGGATAATGAGGGAATAACACACACCTGGCCATGGAACAGCTGAGAAGCTGTTACTTTTGGTCCCTTAACAAGTGGGAGGCACATATGCAATCTGTTGTACTTCCTACACCGTTCACCTGATTTGGATGTAAATACCCTCAAATTAAAGCTGACAGTCTGAAATTAAAGCACATCTTGTTTGTTTCATTTCAAATCCATTGTGGTGGTGTATAGAGCCAAAAATGTTAGAATTGTGTCGTTGTCCCAATATTTATGGACCTGACTGTAAGTGTGACAGGTAAATGATTATGAGGTGTTCAGCCCAGGGTGAATTCTGATCCCCCTTTCCTCATGTTTTTTTTTCCTTTTTTCTTCCTTCCCTCCCATGTTTTGTTTTCACCCTCCCTATTCTCCTATTGGAGGTTGATGTCAATTTTTACCCCTGAAGCTAAACACAACACAGGGTTATGATTAAGAACGTTGGAGTTTCAACCATGTTAACCTGTTGCGGTGGTGGGATGTGATTTACAAAAGATGTGATCTGCAACCAGTAATGAAATAAAAACAAAGCAATAACCGGAATATGAAGTGCTGGAACCTTTCCTTTTATTTTGCATATAAAGGTATGGTTTGGCTGAGATTATATTTTTTGTAAATACGAAGAGAGGAGAAAGCTGCAGCCGACACTCCTGGTGGTCGCTCTTCTCCGGTGAGAACCAAAGGACTAGGCAAAAATACAGCAAGAGATTTATCAAAAATGGTGCTAACGAAAACTGTCTTAGGGTGGGTTCACATCTGCGTAGCGTTCTGGATTCCGTTATGGCTTTCCGATATAAAATGGTTGTAACGTAAAATAACTGAATCCATAGGACGAAAGGATGGATCCATTATGCTGCCCATAGACTTGCATTATGACGGAATGCAAAACGGAAGCTTTTAAAAGGCATTTCGTTTTCCTTTCCGTCTTAATAGAAGTCTATGGGGAAGTATAACGGATCCGTCTGGTTTCCGTTATGCAGAACGGAGAAAAAAGTCCTGTCGACAGGACTTTGTTTTCTGTCTTGCATAACGGGACACAGACGGATCCGTTATGATTCCCCATAGACCTCTATTAAGACGGATCAAAACGGAATGCCTCTAAAGGATTCTGTTTTGACTCCCATCTTATGGATTCTGTTATTTTCTGTTCTAAACATTTTATAACGGAAAGCCATAACAGAATCCAGAATGCAGATGTGAACCCACCCTCAGTTGTATATAGCAACCTATCACATCCCCTGATCTAACTCATCTCTATATATATAGCCCATTTATCATTTCCTGAACCTGATCCTTCACCAAACTCTCCCCCGTATCCATGCACCCAGAAACACATCATATATTGGCTGCTGACTGGCTCATGCAGCTTTATATCTGCTCCCCTATTCTCCCAAGAAGGCTGGACCATCGTACAAAACAGGCACTTCTACATTTTGTGTCACCTCTATCTCCTCATAGATTGTAAGCTCTTGCGAGCAGGGTCTTCATTCCTCTTGTTGTAATTATTGACTTGCTATGTTATTTATGACTGTTTGTATATGAACCCCTGAACTTTAAAGCGCTCCTGAATATGTTGGTGCCATATAAATAATATTATTATAATTAGATTGATCCTTCTATTTTCAAAAGGAACATTTTTGGAAAATTAACGGATCCATCTCATTGGTTGCTATAGACAACTAAGCCAGTTTTCCTTAGCACCAGTTTTGATAAATCTCTCCTACAACTTCTCTTCCTGGACATCATCTGGCAGGGAATGTTATGAGCATCTCATACATATTAACACTTTTTTTTTTTTTTTTTTTTTTTTACTATGACTAAAATCATATTGATAACATACACAGTGAAGATCCATCTGAAGGATGTAAAACCTATGTAGTCACACAAGGGGCAACAGTTGAGTATGACACAGCCTTGAACCTGAGAATTTTGGCCATACATGATTTTCACAGGTTTGGCCAACCATCTATTGCCTATGGGTGTGACCTCACTCTCCCCGATGGCATATGCAAGGAACAAGAAGGCTTAGGGTGCCTTCACACACTGCAGATTGTGTTGCAGAATTTTCCGCTACTGAAAATCAGTTCTATTCACATGAATGGGGCTTGCAGAAATCCATGTGCTTGCCTCCCCATTCAAATGAATGGAACTGATTCAGTTGCGGAAATTTGTTAAAAAAATCCCTTAGGCACAATGGATTTCTACATGCCTGATCCTTTTGTTATCAAGGCAGACACTTCCACCCAATGAAAACACATGCACACACAGCCGATTCAACAATGCATGTGTATGGAGGTATTCAGAAAGAATAGCTGTCGGTCAGCTGAGTTTTCATCCGACTTCAATCTGAATTGTATGTTCATCTTTAACCCCTTATGTTTTTGTGTTTTTATTTTTCACTCCCTGCCTTCCTAGAGCCATCATTTTTGATTATTTTTCTGTTCACCTAGCCGTATGAGAGCTTCCTTTTTGCCTCACAAATAGTATTTTCTAATGTACAAGCGATGTAGTGGGAGGCTGTAAAAAAAAATCCAAATTGGATGAAATTGAAAAAATCTGCCATAGTTTTATCGGTTTCAATTTTACAACGTTTCCTATGGGATGAAATTGACCTGTTACCTACTGTTTCCAGGTCAGTATAATTATAGTGATGCCACATTTATATAGTTTTTTTTTAGTTTAAAAAATTATTTCTTTGCATTGTCATGTTATGACCCTCCTAACTTTTTTATAGTTATGTCTATGGTGCTGATTGATGGCTCATTTTAGGGATGCGGCGATGCAAATGATATTCATTTATTTTTACTTATAGTTATTATGAGGAAAGGGGATGACTTGAATTTTCAGATACATATTTTTCCTTGCACTTATTTTAAGTCCCCTTAGGCCTGTTTCACACTTGCGTTGTTGTTTTCCGTTATTGAGATCTGGCAGCGGATCTCAATAAAGAAAAAAATTAAAATGTTCCCGTTTAGTCCTCACGCATTCTGAATGGAAATAGATCCATTCAGGATGCCTCAGGATGTCTTCTGTTCCGTCAGCATTTCGTTTTGTGACCGGACACAAAACAGCTACAAACTGCGGTTGTGTCTAATCATAAAAATGGAACTGTCACTAAAAATAATGTAAGGCCTCTTTCACACAAACGTGTGTCCCCCGTGGCCATGCTGCAAACCGCAAATTGCTGTCCGCAATGCACAGGCACCGACCGTGGGCCAGCCACATGCGGATCGCAACCACATGCACTTGAATGGGTTCCGCGATCCCTCCGTTCCGCAAAAATATAGAACAAGTTCTATCTTTTTGCGGAATGGAAGTACAGAACGGAACTTCACAGAAGCACTCTGTAGTGCTACCATTCCATGGTTCCGTTCCACACCGTATCTCTGGATTTGCGGTCCCATTCAAGTGAATGGGTCCGCTTCTGTTATGTGGAATGCACACGGCCGGTGCCCCGTGTATTGCGGACTTGCCGTATGTGGGCAGCAATACGGCCATGGAGGACACACAGTCTTGTGATAGAGGCCTAAGGGTGAGTTCACATCACCGTTTAGCTTTCTGTTCTTCTGATCCATCCCATTTGAGCCATTTCCATCTGAAATCCGTTTTTTTAGACTGAAGCAAAAAACCCATCTAAAAAAAATGAATCTCGGGCAGAAATGGCTCAAACAGATGCCAATTGAAGCAGCAGGATCCATTCTTTCTCTTTCTCTTCTCCTGATGGATTACAAAAACAAAGCTAAACTGTGAAATGTGAATTCACCCTTAGGTCTCTTTCACACGAGTCAATGGTGACAATTAGAGTTGAGCGAACACCTGGATGTTCGGGTTCGAGAAGTTCGGCCGAACATCCCGGAAATGTTCGGGTTCGGGATCCGAACCCGATCCGAACTTCGTCCCGAACCCGAACCCCATTGAAGTCAATGGGGACCCGAACTTTTCGGCACTAAAAAGGCTGTAAAACAGCCCAGGAAAGAGCTAGAGGGCTGCAAAAGGCAGCAACATGTAGGTAAATCCCCTGCAAACAAATGTGGATAGGGAAATGAATTAAAATAAAAATTAAATAAATAAAAATTAACCAAAATCAATTGGAGAGAGGTTCCATAGCAGAGAATCTGGCTTCCCGTCACCCACCACTGGAACAGTCCATTCTCAGATATTTAGGCCCCGGCACCCAGGCAGAGGAGAGAGGTCCCGTAACAGAGAATCTGTCTTCATGTCAGCAGAGAATTAGTCTGCATGTCATAGCAGAGAATGAGGCTTCACGTCAGCCACCACTGCAACAGTCCATTGGCATATATTTAGGCCCAGCACCCAGGCAGAGGAGGGAGGTCCCGTAACAGAGAATCTGTCTTCATGTCAGCAGAGAATTAGTCTGCATGTCATAGCAGAGAATGAGGCTTCACGTCAGCCACCACTGCAACAGTCCATTGGCATATATTTAGGCCCAGCACACACACAGGCAGAGGAGAGAGGTCCCGTAACAGAGAATCTGGCTTCATGTCAGCAGAGAATCAGTCTGCATGTCATAGCAGAGAATGAGGCTTCACGTCAGCCACCACTGCAACAGTCCATTGGCATATATTTAGGCCCAGCACACACACAGGCAGAGGAGAGAGGTCCCGTAACAGAGAATCTGGCTTCATGTCAGCAGAGAATCAGTCTGCATGTCATAGCAGAGAATGAGGCTTCACGTCAGCCACCACTGCAACAGTCCATTGGCATATATTTAGGCCCAGCACCCAGGCAGAGGAGGGAGGTCCCGTAACAGAGAATCTGTCTTCATGTCAGCAGAGAATTAGTCTGCATGTCATAGCAGAGAATGAGGCTTCACGTCAGCCACCACTGCAACAGTCCATTGGCATATATTTAGGCCCAGCACACACACAGGCAGAGGAGAGAGGTCCCGTAACAGAGAATCTGGCTTCATGTCAGCAGAGAATCAGTCTGCATGTCATAGCAGAGAATGAGGCTTCACGTCAGCCACCACTGCAACAGTCCATTGGCATATATTTAGGCCCAGCACACACACAGGCAGAGGAGAGAGGTCCCGTAACAGAGAATCTGGCTTCATGTCAGCAGAGAATCAGTCTGCATGTCATAGCAGAGAATGAGGCTTCACGTCAGCCACCACTGCAACAGTCCATTGGCATATATTTAGGCCCAGCACCCAGGCAGAGGAGGGAGGTCCCGTAACAGAGAATCTGTCTTCATGTCAGCAGAGAATTAGTCTGCATGTCATAGCAGAGAATGAGGCTTCACGTCAGCCACCACTGCAACAGTCCATTGGCATATATTTAGGCCCAGCACCCAGGCAGAGGAGGGAGGTCCCGTAACAGAGAATCTGTCTTCATGTCAGCAGAGAATTAGTCTGCATGTCATAGCAGAGAATGAGGCTTCACGTCAGCCACCACTGGAACAGTCCATTCTCAGATATTTAGGCCCCGGCACCCAGGCAGAGGAGAGAGGTCCCGTAACAGAGAATCTGTCTTCATGTCAGCAGAGAATTAGTCTGCATGTCATAGCAGAGAATGAGGCTTCACGTCAGCCACCACTGCAACAGTCCATTGGCATATATTTAGGCCCAGCACCCAGGCAGAGGAGAGAGGTCCCGTAACAGACAATCTGGCTTCATGTCAGCAGAGAATCAGTCTGCATGTCATAGCAGAGAATCAGGCTTCACGTCACCCACCACTGCAACAGTCCATTGTCATAAATTTAGGCCCGGCACTAGTGTTGAGCGGCATGTCCCATATTCGAATTCGCGAAATTTTGTGAATATTCGAAAGAATATTCGTAAAATATTCGCGATTATTCAAATTCGTTATTATTTCGCATATGCGATAATTCGAATTATCGCATAATACATATGCTATGCAAAATTCACATGTGCGCTAATGAAATCGCCTTACGAAGATTCGCAACTCAATTCAATCACTAATGTATGAATGCAATGCCCTTTGCCTCTGTTCTGGGACAAGTGTAGATATTCGCATGTGCGCTAATAAAATCGCCTTACGAAGATTCGCACCTCAATCACTTTCTAGGGAATGTGAGACTTTTGGGAATCAATCGAGATACAGTGGGGGGTGATGACAGTAGTTGACAGAGTACAGATCAATGTAATCTGTAAGGTGGAAAGTAAAATAAAAAATACGAATATTCGTAAATCGAATTTTACGAAGTTCTACGTATTCGCGAATATGGTGCTATACTATATGAATGCACAGGCCTTTGCCTCTCTGTTCTGGGGACAAGTGTAGATATTTGCATTTGCGTTAATAAAATCGCCTTACGAAGATTCGCAGCTCAATTCAATCACTAATGTATGAATGCAAAGCCCTTTGCCTCTGTTCTGGGACAAGTGTAGATATTCGCATGTGCGCTAATAAAATCGCCTTACGAAGATTCGCAACTCAATTCACTAATGTATGAATGCAAAGCCCTTTGCCTCTGTTCTGGGACGTGCCGATATTCGCATGTGCGCTAATAAAATCGCCTTACGAAGATTCGCGCCTCAATCACTTTCTAGGCAATGTGAGTAAGATCTGAGCTGTTGGACCTTTGGGAAACAATCAATTATATGTGTACTGTAATTTTGTGGGGGGGGGGGGGGAAACAAAAAACGAATATTCGTTTTTACGAATATATAGCACTATATTCGAAATATTCGCGAAATCGCGAAGTTGCGATATTCGCGAAAAAAATTTGCTTTTCGAATATTCGCGCTCAACACTACCCAGCACCCAGGCAGAGGAGAGAGGTCCCGTAACAGAGAATCTGGCTTCATGTCAGCAGAGAATCAGTCTTCATATCATAGCAGAGAATCAGGCTTCACGTCACCCACCACTGTAAGAGTCAATTTTCATAAATTTAGGCCCAGAACCCAGGCAGAGGAGAAAGGTCCCGTAACAGACAATCTGGCTTCATGTCAGCAGAGAATCAGTCTTCATATCATAGCAGAGAATCAGGCTTCACGTCACCCACCACTGCAACAGTCAATTGTCATAAATTTAGGCCCAGCACCCAGGCAGAGGAGAGAGCTCCCGTAACAGAGGATCTGGCTTCATGTCAGCAGAGAATCAGTCTGCATGTCATAGCAGAGAATGAGGCTTCACGTCACCCACCACTGCAACAGTCCATTGGCATATATTTAGGCCTAGCACACAGGCAGAGCAGAGAGGTCCCGTAACAGACAATCTGGCTTCATGTCAGCAGAGAATCAGTCTGCATGTCATAGCAGAGAATGAGGCTTCACGTCACCCACCACTGCAACAGTCCATTGGCATATATTTAGGCCTAGCACACAGGCAGAGCAGAGAGGTCCCGTAACAGACAATCTGGCTTCATGTCAGCAGAGAATCAGTCTGCATGTCATAGCAGAGAATGAGGCTTCACGTCACCCACCACTGCAACAGTCCATTGGCATATATTTAGGCCTAGCACACAGGCAGAGCAGAGAGGTCCCGTAACAGACAATCTGGCTTCATGACAGCAGAGAATTAGTCTGCATGTCATAGCAGAGAATGAGGCTTCACGTCAGCCACCACTGCAACAGTCCATTGGCATATATTTAGGCCCAGCACCCAGGCAGAGGAGAGAGGTCCCGTAACAGACAATCTGGCTTCATGTCAGCAGAGAATTAGTCTGCATGTCATAGCAGAGAATCAGGCTTCACGTCAGCCACCACTGCAACAGTCCATTGTCATAAATTTAGGCCCAGGCACCCAGGCAGAGGAGAGAGGTCCCGTAACAGACAATCTGGCTTCATGTCAGCAGAGAATTAGTCTGCATGTCATAGCAGAGAATGAGGCTTCACGTCAGCCACCACTGCAACAGTCCATTGGCATATATTTAGGCCTAGCACACAGGCAGAGCAGAGAGGTCCCGTAACAGACAATCTGGCTTCATGACAGCAGAGAATCAGTCTGCATGTCATAGCAGAGAATCAGGCTTCACGTCAGCCACCACTGCAACAGTCCATTGTCATAAATTTAGGCCCAGCACCCAGGCAGAGGAGAGAGGTCCCGTAACAGAGAATCTGGCTTCATGTCAGCAGAGAATCAGTCTTCATATCATAGCAGAGAATCAGGCTTCACGTCACCCACCACTGTAAGAGTCAATTTTCATAAATTTAGGCCCAGAACCCAGGCAGAGGAGAAAGGTCCCGTAACAGACAATCTGGCTTCATGTCAGCAGAGAATCAGTCTTCATATCATAGCAGAGAATCAGGCTTCACGTCACCCACCACTGCAACAGTCAATTTTCATAAATTTAGGCCCAGAACCCAGGCAGAGGAGAAAGGTCCCGTAACAGACAATCTGGCTTCATGTCAGCAGAGAATCAGTCTTCATATCATAGCAGAGAATCAGGCTTCACGTCACCCACCACTGCAACAGTCAATTTTCATAAATTTAGGCCCAGAACCCAGGCAGAGGAGAAAGGTCCCGTAACAGACAATCTGGCTTCATGTCAGCAGAGAATCAGTCTTCATATCATAGCAGAGAATCAGGCTTCACGTCACCCACCACTGCAACAGTCAATTTTCATAAATTTAGGCCCAGCACCCAGGCAGAGGAGAGAGGTCCCGTAACAGAGGATCTGGCTTCATGTCAGCAGAGAATCAGTCTGCATGTCATAGCAGAGAATCAGGCTTCACGTCACCCACCACTGCAACAGTCAATTGTCATAAATTTAGGCCCAGCACCCAGGCAGAGGAGAGAGCTCCCGTAACAGAGGATCTGGCTTCATGTCAGCAGAGAATCAGTCTGCATGTCATAGCAGAGAATGAGGCTTCACGTCACCCACCACTGCAACAGTCCATTGGCATATATTTAGGCCTAGCACACAGGCAGAGGAGAGGTTCATTCAACTTTGGGTAGCCTCGCAATATAATGGTAAAATGAAAATAAAAATAGGATTGAATGAGGAAGTGCCCTGGAGTCCAATAATATATGGTTATGGGGAGGTAGTTAATGTCTAATCTGGACAAGGGACGGACAGGTCCTGTGGGATCCATGCCTGGTTCATTTTTATGAACGTCAGCTTGTCCACATTGGCTGTAGACAGGCGGCTGCGTTTGTCTGTAATGACGCCCCCTGCCGTGCTGAATACACGTTCAGACAAAACGCTGGCTGCCGGGCAGGCCAGCACCTCCAAGGCATAAAAGGCTAGCTCTGGCCACGTGGACAATTTAGAGACCCAGAAGTTGAATGGGGCCGAACCATCAGTCAGTACGTGGAGGGGTGTGCACACGTACTGTTCCACCATGTTAGTGAAATGTTGCCTCCTGCTAACACGTTGCGTATCAGGTGGTGGTGCAGTTAGCTGTGGCGTGTTGACAAAAGTTTTCCACATCTCTGCCATGCTAACCCTGCCCTCAGAGGAGCTGGCCGTGACACAGCTGCCTTGGCGACCTCTTGCTCCTCCTCTGCCTTGGCCTTGGGCTTCCACTTGTTCCCCTGTGACATTTGGGAATGCTCTCAGTAGCGCGTCTACCAACGTGCGCTTGTACTCGCGCATCTTCCTATCACGCTCCAGTGCAGGAAGTAAGGTGGGCACATTGTCTTTGTAGCGTGGATCCAGCAGGGTGGCAACCCAGTAGTCCGCACAGGTTAAAATGTGGGCAACTCTGCTGTCGTTGCGCAGGCACTGCAGCATGTAGTCGCTCATGTGTGCCAGGCTGCCCAGGGGTAAGGACAAGCTGTCCTCTGTGGGAGGCGTATCGTCATCGTCCTGCCTTTCCCCCCAGCCACGCACCAGTGATGGACCCGAGCTGCGTTGGGTGCCACCCCGCTGTGACCATGCTTCATCCTCATCCTCCTCCACCTCCTCCTCATCCTCGTCCTCCTCGTCCTCCAGTAGTGGGCCCTGGCTGGCCACATTTGTACCTGGCCTCTGCTGTTGCAAAAAACCTCCCTCTGAGTCACTTCGAAGAGACTGGCCTGAAAGTGCTAAAAATGACCCCTCTTCCTCATCCTCCTCCTCCTCCTCCTGGGCCACCTCCTGTTCCATCATCGCCCTAAGTGTTTTCTCAAGGAGACATAGAAGTGGTATTGTAACGCTGATAACGGTGTCATCGCCACTGGCCATGTTGGTGGAGTACTCGAAACAGCGCAACAGGGCACACAGGTCTCGCATGGAGGCCCAGTCATTGGTGGTGAAGTGGTGCTGTTCTGTAGTGCGACTGACCCGTGCGTGCTGCAGCTGAAACTCCACTATGGCCTGCTGCTGCTCGCACAGTCTGTCCAGCATGTGCAAGGTGGAGTTCCACCTGGTGGGCACGTCGCATATGAGGCGGTGAGCGGGAAGGCCGAAGTTACGCTGTAGCGCAGACAGGCGAGCAGCGGCAGGATGTGAACGCCGGAAGCGCGAACAGACGGCCCGCACTTTATGCAGCAGCTCTGACATGTCGGGGTAGTTGTGAATGAACTTCTGCACCACCAAATTCAGCACATGCGCCAAGCAAGGGATGTGCGTCAAATTGGCTAGTCCCAGAGCTGCAACGAGATTTCGCCCATTATCACACACCACCAGGCCGGGCTTGAGGCTCACCGGCAGCAACCACTCGTCGGTCTGTTGTTCAATACCCCGCCACAACTCCTGTGCGGTGTGGGGCCTGTCCCCCAAACATATGAGTTTCAGAATGGCCTGCTGACGTTTACCCCGGGCTGTGCTGAAGTTGGTGGTGAAGGTGTGTGGCTGACTGGATGAGCAGGTGGAAGAAGAGGAGGAGGAAGCCGAGAAGGAGGAGGTGGCAACAGGAGGCAAAGAATGTTGCCCTGCGATCCTTGGCGGCGGCAGGACGTGCGCCAAACAGCTCTCCGCCTGGGGCCCAGCTGCCACTACATTTACCCAGTGTGCAGTTAGGGAGATATAGCGTCCCTGGCCGTGCTTACTGGTCCACGTATCTGTGGTTAGGTGGACCTTGCTACAGATGGCGTTGCGCAGTGCACACTTGATTTTATCGGATACTTGGTTGTGCAGGGAAGGCACGGCTCTCTTGGAGAAGTAGTGCCGGCTGGGAACAACATACTGTGGGACAGCAAGCGACATGAGCTGTTTGAAGCTGTCTGTGTCCACCAGCCTAAATGACAGCATTTCATAGGCCAGTAGTTTAGAAATGCTGGCATTCAGGGCCAGGGATCGAGGGTGGCTAGGTGGGAATTTACGCTTTCTATCAAATGTTTGTGAGATGGAGAGCTGAACGCTGGCGTGTGACATGGTTGAGACGCTTGGTGACGGAGGTGGTGGTGGTGGTGTTGGTGGTACATCCCCTGTTTGCTGGGCGGCAGGTGCCAACGTTCCTCCAGAGGCGGAGGAAGAGGCCGAGGCGGCAGCAGCAGAATAGGCCGAGGCGGCAGCAGCAGAAGAGGTAGCAGGGGGAGCCTGAGTGACTTCCTTGGTTTTAAGGTGTTTACTCCACTGCAGTTCATGCTTTGCATGCAGGTGCCTGGTCATGCAGGTTGTGCTCAGGTTCAGAACGTTAATGCCTCGCTTCAGGCTCTGATGGCACAGCGTGCAAACCACTCGGGTCTTGTCGTCAGCACATTGTTTGAAGAAGTGCCATGCCAGGGAACTCCTTGAAGCTGCCTTTGGGGTGCTCGGTCCCAGATGGCGGCGGTCAGTAGCAGGCGGAGTCTCTTGGCGGCGGGTGTTCTGCTTTTGCCCACTGCTCCCTCTTTTGCTACGCTGTTGGCTCGGTCTCACCACTGCCTCTTCCTCCGAACTGTGAAAGTCAGTGGCACGACCTTCATTCCATGTGGGGTCTAGGACCTCATCGTCCCCTGCATCGTCTTCCACCCAGTCTTGATCCCTGACCTCCTGTTCAGTCTGCACACTGCAGAAAGACGCAGCAGTTGGCACCTGTGTTTCGTCATCATCAGAGACATGCTGAGGTGGTATTCCCATGTCCTCATCATCAGGAAACATAAGTGGTTGTGCGTCAGTGCATTCTATGTCTTTCACCGCTGGGGAAGGGCTAGGTGGATGCCCTTGGGAAACCCTGCCAGCGGAGTCTTCAAACAGCATAAGAGACTGCTGCATAACTTGAGGCTGAGACAGTTTCCCTGGTATGCATGGGGGTGATGTGACAGACTGATGGGGTTGGTTTTCAGGCGCCATCTGTGCGCTTTCTGCAGAAGACTGGGTGGGAGATAATGTGAACGTGCTGGATCCACTGTCGGCCACCCAATTGACTAATGCCTGTACCTGCTCAGGCCTTACCATCCTTAGAACGGCATTGGGCCCCACCATATATCGCTGTAAATTCTGGCGGCTACTGGGACCTGAGGTAGTTGGTACACTAGGACGTGTGGATGTGGCAGAACGGCCACGTCCTCTCCCAGCACCAGAGGGTCCACTAACACCACCACGACCATGTCCACGTCCGCGTCCCTTACTAGATGTTTTTCTCATTGTTATGGTTCACCACAACAACAAATATATTATTTGGCCCAATGTATTGTATTCAAATTCAGCGGGATATAAATTTGAGGCCTAGTATTTAGGCGCTGGGTGACCGGTATGGATTTAGTGACAGAATTAGACTTGGAAATGCACAGAAGCGTGTGTGTGAAGTTATTCTGAATGACCCTATGTGCACCTTCAATATTATATACCCTTTTAGGGATAGATTTCAAATAGCTCTGATATAGCAGAAACCACTAAATTATGAAATTGCTAAATTGGGAATTGTACTTCAACCCAGAACAAAAAATGTGCTTTGACGGACACTAAATATCTTGCCCAGCAACAACAGTACAGCGGTGGGTAACGAGAGATTTAGAGGGATTTAAATTTGAGGCCTAGTATTTAGGCGCTGGGTCACCGGTATGGATTTAGTGACAGAATTAGACTTGGAAATGCACAGAAGCGTGTGTGTGAAGTTATTCTGAATGACCCTATGTGCACCTTCAATATTATATACCCTTTTAGGGATAGATTTCAAATAGCTCTGATATAGCAGAAACCACTAAATTATGAAATTGCTAAATTGGGAATTGTACTTCAACCCAGAACAAAAAATGTGCTTTGACGGACACTAAATATCTTGCCCAGCAACAACAGTACAGTGGTGGGTAACGAGAGATTTAGAGGGATTTAAATTTGAGGCCTAGTATTTAGGCGCTGGGTCACCGGTATGGATTTAGTGACAGAATTAGACTTGGAAATGCACAGAAGCGTGTGTGTGAAGTTATTCTGAATGACCCTATGTGCACCTTCAATATTATATACCCTTTTAGGGATAGATTTCAAATAGCTCTGATATAGCAGAAACCACTAAATTATGAAATTGCTAAATTGGGAATTGTACTTCAACCCAGAACAAAAAATGTGCTTTGACGGACACTAAATATCTTGCCCAGCAACAACAGTACACCGGTGGGTAACGAGAGATTTAGAGGGAATTAAATTTGAGGCCTAGTATTTAGGCGCTGGGTCACCGGTATGGATTTAGTGACAGAATTAGACTTGGAAATGCACAGAAGCGTGTGTGTGAAGTTATTCTGAATGACCCTATGTGCACCTTCAATATTATATACCCTTTTAGGGATAGATTTCAAATAGCTCTGATATAGCAGAAACCACTAAATTATGAAATTGCTAAATTGGGAATTGTACTTCAACCCGGAACAAAAAATGTGCTTTGACGGACACTAAATATCTTGCCCAGCAACAACAGTACAGCGGTGGGTAACGAGAGATTTAGAGGGATTTAAATTTGAGGCCTAGTATTTAGGCGCTGGGTCACCGGTATGGATTTAGTGACAGAATTAGACTTGGAAATGCACAGAAGCGTGTGTGTGAAGTTATTCTGAATGACCCTATGTGCACCTTCAATATTATATACCCTTTTAGGGATAGATTTCAAATAGCTCTGATATAGCAGAAACCACTAAATTATGAAATTGCTAAATTGGGAATTGTACTTCAACCCAGAACAAAAAATGTGCTTTGACGGACACTAAATATCTTGCCCAGCAACAACAGTACAGTGGTGGGTAACGAGAGATTTAGAGGGATTTAAATTTGAGGCCTAGTATTTAGGCGCTGGGTCACCGGTATGGATTTAGTGACAGAATTAGACTTGGAAATGCACAGAAGCGTGTGTGTGAAGTTATTCTGAATGACCCTATGTGCACCTTCAATATTATATACCCTTTTAGGGATAGATTTCAAATAGCTCTGATATAGCAGAAACCACTAAATTATGAAATTGCTAAATTGGGAATTGTACTTCAACCCAGAACAAAAAATGTGCTTTGACGGACACTAAATATCTTGCCCAGCAACAACAGTACACCGGTGGGTAACGAGAGATTTAGAGGGAATTAAATTTGAGGCCTAGTATTTAGGCGCTGGGTCACCGGTATGGATTTAGTGACAGAATTAGACTTGGAAATGCACAGAAGCGTGTGTGTGAAGTTATTCTGAATGACCCTATGTGCACCTTCAATATTATATACCCTTTTAGGGATAGATTTCAAATAGCTCTGATATAGCAGAAACCACTAAATTATGAAATTGCTAAATTGGGAATTGTACTTCAACCCAGAACAAAAAATGTGCTTTGACGGACACTAAATATCTTGCCCAGCAACAACAGTACACCGGTGGGTAACGAGAGATTTAGAGGGAATTAAATTTGAGGCCTAGTATTTAGGCGCTGGGTCACCGGTATGGATTTAGTGACAGAATTAGACTTGGAAATGCACAGAAGCGTGTGTGTGAAGTTATTCTGAATGACCCTATGTGCACCTTCAATATTATATACCCTTTTAGGGATAGATTTCAAATAGCTCTGATATAGCAGAAACCACTAAATTATGAAATTGCTAAATTGGGAATTGTACTTCAACCCAGAACAAAAAATGTGCTTTGACGGACACTAAATATCTTGCCCAGCAACAACAGTACAGCGGTGGGTAACGAGAGATTTAGAGGGATTTAAATTTGAGGCCTAGTATTTAGGCGCTGGGTCACCGGTATGGATTTAGTGACAGAATTAGACTTGGAAATGCACAGAAGCGTGTGTGTGAAGTTATTCTGAATGACCCTATGTGCACCTTCAATATTATATACCCTTTTAGGGATAGATTTCAAATAGCTCTGATATAGCAGAAACCACTAAATTATGAAATTGCTAAATTGGGAATTGTACTTCAACCCAGAACAAAAAATGTGCTTTGACGGACACTAAATATCTTGCCCAGCAACAACAGTACAGTGGTGGGTAACGAGAGATTTAGAGGGATTTAAATTTGAGGCCTAGTATTTAGGCGCTGGGTCACCGGTATGGATTTAGTGACAGAATTAGACTTGGAAATGCACAGAAGCGTGTGTGTGAAGTTATTCTGAATGACCCTATGTGCACCTTCAATATTATATACCCTTTTAGGGATAGATTTCAAATAGCTCTGATATAGCAGAAACCACTAAATTATGAAATTGCTAAATTGGGAATTGTACTTCAACCCAGAACAAAAAATGTGCTTTGACGGACACTAAATATCTTGCCCAGCAACAACAGTACAGCGGTGGGTAACGAGAGATTTAGAGGGAATTAAATTTGAGGCCTAGTATTTAGGCGCTGGGTCACCGGTATGGATTTAGTGACAGAATTAGACTTGGAAATACACAGTAGCGGGTGTGTGTGAAGTTATTCTGAATGACCCTATGTGCACCTTCAATATTATATACCCTTTTTGGGATAGATTTCAAATAGCTCTGATATAGCAGGAACCACTAAATTATGAAATTGCTAAATTGGGAATTGTACTTCAACCCAGAACAAAAAATGTGCTTTGACGGGCACTAAATAACTTTCCCAGCTACAACAGGACAACGGTAACGAGAGATTTAGAGGGATTTAAATTTGAGGCCTAGTATTTAGGCGCTGGGTGACAGGTATGGGTTTAGTGACAGAATTAGACTTGGAAATACACAGTAGCGGGTGTGTGTGAAGTTATTCTGAATGACCCTATGTGCACCTTCAATATTATATACCCTTTTTGGGATAGATTTCAAATAGCTCTGATATAGCAGAAACCACTAAATTATGAAATTGCTAAATTGGGAATTGTACTTCAACCCAGAACAAAAAATGTGCTTTGACGGACACTAAATATCTTGCCCAGCAACAACAGTACAGCGGTGGGTAACGAGAGATTTAGAGGGAATTAAATTTGAGGCCTAGTATTTAGGCGCTGGGTCACCGGTATGGATTTAGTGACAGAATTAGACTTGGAAATACACAGTAGCGGGTGTGTGTGAAGTTACTCTGAATGACCCTATGTGCACCTTCAATATTATATACCCTTTTTGGGATAGATTTCAAAGAGCTCTGATATAGCAGGAACCACTAAATTATGAAATTGCTAAATTGGGAATTGTATTTCAACCCAGAACAAGAAATGTGCTTGAACGGACACTAAATAACTCGCCCAGCTACAGCACTAGGGACAGATTTAGCTGGATATAAATTTGAGGCCTAGTATTTAGGCGCTGGGTGACCGGTATGGATTTAGTGACAGAATTAGACTGGGATATGGCCAAAAAATGAACAGACTATTGCTGGTTAAATGCACTTGGTGTGACAGCTTCACCCTGATGTAGGCTTTAGCCAAAAAACAACCACACCATTGAGGGTTAAATGCACTTGGTGACAGGCGCAGCTTGCCCCTGATTTTGTATATGGCCAAAAAATGAACAGACTATTGCTGGTTAAATGCACTTGGTGTGACAGCTTCACCCTGATGTAGGCTTTAGCCAAAAAACAACCACACCATTGAGGGTTAAATGCACTTGGTGACAGGCGCAGCTTGCCCCTGATTTTGTATATGGCCAAAAAATGAACAGACTATTGCTGGTTAAATGCACTTGGTGTGACAGCTTCACCCTGATGTAGGCTTTAGCCAAAAAACAACCACACCATTGAGGGTTAAATGCACTTGGTGACAGGCGCAGCTTGCCCCTGATTTTGTATATGGCCAAAAAATGAACAGACTATTGCTGGTTAAATGCACTTGGTGTGACAGCTTCACCCTGATGTAGGCTTTAGCCAAAAAACAACCACACCATTGAGGGTTAAATGCACTTGGTCGCAGCTTGTGCTGGCGCACCACAAGACACAAAATGGCCGCCGATCACCCCAGAAAAATGTGACTGACAAACGGTCTGGGCAGCCTAAAAACAGTGAGCAATTGAGGATCAGCAGCTCAATGATCCACAGCTGCAGATCGATCAGTTAATCAAGTCCTTTGGAGGAGTTAATCTGCCTAATCTCGCCCTACTGTCGCAGCCGCAACCTCTCCCTACGCTAATCAGAGCAGAGTGACGGGCGGCGCTATGTGACTCCAGCTTAAATAGAGGCTGGGTCACATGGTGCTCTGGCCAATCACAGCCATGCCAATAGTAGGCATGGCTGTGATGGCCTCTTGGGGCAAGTAGTATGACGCTTGTTGATTGGCTGCTTTGCAGCCTTTCAAAAAGCGCCAAGAAAGCGTCACAAAAGCGCCAAGAAAGCGACGAACACCGAACCCGAACCCGGACTTTTACGAAAATGTCCGGGTTCGGGTCCGTGTCACGGACACCCCAAAATTCGGTACGAACCCGAACTATACAGTTCGAGTTCGCTCATCCCTAGTGACAATCCATTTTTTTTAGGCCCCTTTAAAAAAAACGATTGGTCATCCATTGATTTTCAGTGTATTTAGTAACAGATCCGTTTTTTTTATTTCACACAACCACATCCTAATGGAACAGATGCATCCTGATGTGCAAAATCAAGACTGATCCGTTTAATTCCAATATTGAGATCCTCTTCCAGATCTCAATACCGGAATTAACAACGCAAGTTTGAAACAGGCCTTTAGGGGGCTTGAACATGCAATTGTTAGATCGCTTGTCCCATGAACTACAATTAATTACTATGGCAGCCTATGTGAGATTCAATACATTTCTGTGGAGCCCTGCCACAGGTGGGGCTTAATAGGAACATATTGTTGTGGTAGCCTTAAACTTTCCTAAGACTAAATGTTACCACAGCAAACTAACGTATCCCCTGATTGAAGCACGTGTGAGCCATTCAGGCCTCAGGAGCACAGCACCCCAGGAAAAAAGCCTCTGATGCCGCGGTAACAATTGATCATAGCGTCTGAGGGTGTAATCACCCTAGGTGCTATAGTGCTTGTTCAGCTTCTGAACACATGCTATGTTTAAAGACCAGACTTCCGCTTTTAGAGGTTGGGAAGGGTCTATTAGAGTTTTCACATCAACACGCTATCCATTGTATTACTGGATCTGCTTTTTATAGCAGCCCAGGTCCATTCACTTGAATGGGACAGAGCTGCAAATAGGCCAAGTGGCCAATAATGTCACTGATCTAGGAAGAAGCTGTGGTGCTATGGCCTCTTCAAACAGCTGATCAGCAGGGGTGCCAGGACTCAGACCCCCACTGATCAGATAGGCCATCAATGTTGAACCCCTGGAAAATCCTTTTAATATTAGTTACTGTCTATATAATTTATTACATGTAGATACACTGCATGTTACAATCCATCCAATATTGATACAGTAGATGGGCATTTTCAATTTTAATATTTACCACATCTTAGCTAAAATCATACTGTAAGAATGACTTTTGCCCTGTAATGGTGCAGAACCTTTAGGTGTTCCACAAGAATTAATGGAAAATAGAAACAATTTCAAAATTTCACTTTTTTGCCAGATTTTCCATAAATGTTTTTTTTCCAAAGGCCTCTTTCACACGAGCATGTCCGGATGCGTTGCGGCAAACCCGCGCTTTGACCTTCAGTTTGCAGCGATTGCCGCGACGGGAGGGTCACAGGACCCCCCTGCGTATTTAGCCAAGGTGCCTGCTCAACGATTTGAGCAGGCACCATGTTCCGATCACCGCCCGCCTGGCCCATACTGGTACGTCATGTGTCCTTAAGTACCGGGACAAGATGCCGTATCGATACGTCATGTGTCCTGAGGAGGTTAAGTACCTGCTAGCCAATCACAAAGTGCCATGTGTTTATTCCTTATAGGTCATATAATGATCCTAATCCCTGACACTTGTGTGGCCTAGGCTGGAACTTAGTCACTTAACCCATGCCTGCCCTCTAATATACTATAATTTACGTTCAGGTATTTTCCCCGCGAATAAGATGCATGTACGTTTGGCTGCATATCCTTTTGCGAACCGCATCTCGAGCGTGCACGCGAAAGCTCGAGCGGCCCAGCATGAATACACGATCGCGTCGGCACGGACGCCGGAACGGAACCCATAGGTGATACTGGAGACAGGACCGGCCGCTGCGTGCCGCCACCAGTCAGGTCTATCTGCCTCCGAGACCCTGGCGGACTTCCCCTCCGGCGACCATGGGGACGCGCTACCGTGTCTGCCCGCAAAGGAGTCGGAACCGAAAAACTCCCCAGGCACATGCGTGACCTGTCCCGCTACTCCAACTGGGTCTCCCGCAGGCTGAGCCCCACGAGGACCCCTGGGGGCCTCAGTGGGTCACGGAACAGGAGAGTGTCTTACATGCCCTAGGAGACATTTTTGAGATACTACTAGTATTTAAGTGATAATTCACTTGCCAGAAATGGTTAGATTTAGATCTTTTTACAGAATTCCAGTAATCACAAGAAATACTGTAAATTGCTGCAGTTAAAGCTGTTGAATATCACGCATAGTCATTCACTAGACGCCCAGCAGGATCGATTTCATAAAAGGTACAAGTTACAGATGTGAAAAAGACATTTGACAGAATGATTTCAGTTCAAAATACTTTTACAAGTTTTATTTATATTTTTGCCACATACAGTAGAAAATAATTATAAAGCAATAATCAGGTGTATCATAGATAATCCCCTACTGGGTAAATTTTATGGGAAAATCAAAGGAAGTTGGGAGAGACTAGTAGAACAACATGTATTATAATCTCCATACTTGCTAGAAATTGTCACATGCCATCTGAACAATATTTTTCTATTTAAATCTAATATGCTCTATAGACCCATCATTTTATGTTCTTACATTTGAGACTCAATAGGAATTTGCAATGATTAAAAAAATGGTACATTATTACTATTAATGGCATTATCATCAAAAATAACCTCATAATGAAAGCTTTTTTTTTAACATTTTGCTTTAATGTGAATATTCATATAAGATGAATATCTTACAATATGCATTTTTGTACATTAGCCATGGGAGCACACATAATAGGATGACATTTCCTGGTTTCACTGCTCACTTTCCAGCTTTAGGCCTCATGCACACGGCCGTTGTTTTGGTCCGCATCTGAGTAGCAGTTTTGGCGGCTCGGATGCGGACCCATTCACTTCAATGGGGCCGCAAAAGATGCGGAAAGCACTCCGTGTGCTGTCCGCATCCATTGCTCCGTTCCGTGGCCAAGCAAAAAAAATATAACGTCCTATTCTGGTCCATGCTTTGCGGACAAGAATAGGCAGTTATATTAATGGCTGTCCGTGCCATTCCGCAAAACACACCACGGTGTTGTTAATGTAGCCTTACTGTGTAGACTGTGGCAGATCCAGCAGAGGGTATGGGATTTTCTAATAGGTCTATTGTAATATTGGGGGAATGGATGAGACAGGAAATTGACACTACATACTATACAGAAAGATAAGGCTGAGTTCACATCGCTGTTTAACTTTCTGCTCTTTTGATCCGTCATAAGAACAGAAAAATTATTTAAAAAACTGATCCGTTATTTTGAGTATCAGTTATGATAAGTTTGCATCAGTTTGTGCCACTTCGGTCAGAGATCAGTAATTTTTGACAGGAGAAAATGTCCTGCTTGCTGTCAAAAATAACTTCTCTGCAAACCGATCCTAACTGATGCTCAAAAAAGACGAATCAGTTATTTGTAGTGCAATCTGATGTTATTTGAACATTATTGATGCTCAAAATGTTGAATCCATTTTTTACATTTTTCTGTTCTTCTTATATATCGGAAGAATGGAAAGCTAAATGGAGATGTGAACTGAGCCGTAGGCTGTGTGAGCACCTTCTGTGCTACTGCCTTGTCTCTGGGAGAGTAGTTTTCAACTCCATATCTTTTTAGAGACTGTATTAGTCTATTGCCACTTTTGTTTTTCCTTTAACCCAATAGTGACCAAGTGTCGTACGTCACTTGGTCATGGGCCTTATGCCGGAGGACAGTATAAATATGGGGCTCTGATCGGGCAGGCACAGGGGTGCTGTATCCTCTGGAATCAACGCTGACCACGGCATTTATGGAGTTTGCAGAAGGGGAGGGCTCCTTCTTTGACCCCATCTGCCTCCTGCACTGTGGTGACAGGGGGCCAACAGTTGCAAAGGCAGTTCAATGCCTTTCACACTCATCACAGCCTGCCAGCTACGGAAGCCTATGAGATCCAGTCCCCAGGCTGGGTCTCATAGGCGCTCTGTCAGTGTAATAATGACAGTGTAATGCGTTACAATACAGCACATATTGTAATGCATTGTAGATTGGACACCCAAAAGGTAAAGTCCCATGGTGGGGCAAAGAAAAAATAAACATTTTAAGTAAAAAAACAAAAAAAACACCCCTTTCTACCCATCAAGCCATTTGCAATGAAAATAAATAAAATTTTATATACATAATGGGTATCGCGAGGTCCATAACGACTGGCTTAATAAAAATATCGCATAATCTACCCTGTCAGGTGAACATCGTAAATAATTAAAATAGTAATGGACCATGTGATGAGCGCAGTGACGTCACCAAAGGTCCTTTTCCCCCCAGGTCCTAAAAGAAGAAGAATGAAGACGAGCCAGGCTTCGCGAACAAGTGGATGAGGTGAGTATATTTATAATTTTTTATTTTTTAACCCCTCCATCCCTAATTCACTTAGCATTCTATATTTATAACCATGTTATAAGGGAAAATAATAAAGTGATGCGTGAAAATTACCGCTCATGTGCACAGCCCCATTGGAGTGAATGGGCCTGGATTCAGTGTGGGTGCAATGCGTACATCTCACGCATTGCACCCGCAAGGAATTCTCGCCCATGTGGAAGGGGCCTAAAGCAAAGCAAAAATAAAAAATAAGACATATTGGGTATCGCCACACTTATGACAACGTCCATAATGACTGGCTTCATAAAAATATTACATGATCTACTCTGTTAGATGAACACTAAAAAAAAAATATCTGAAGATTGTGCCAGAGACAATCACCAGAAAAATTTAAAAATATATGGCTCTCAGAAAAAAATACAAAAACTGGTATCTCTGTATTCATACTGACCAGCAGAATTAAGGTAACATGAAATTTTTTCCTGTATGATGTATGCTGGAATAACAATTTCAAAAACAAATTGCTGCCTTTACTTTATTCTTTATTCTGCTTTCGAAAAAGTCAAAGAAAATTGGCTACTTATCCCGCAAAATATAAGCCCTCACACAGTTACTTTAAGCACTTCCCATCTGGGCCATTTGCCCCCTTCCTCACCAGGCCTAATTTTGCTAATCTGACATATCTCACTTTATGTGGTAATAACTTTGGAACGCCTTTACTTATCCAAGTCATTCAGAGATTGTTTTCTCATGACACATTGTACTTCATGATAGTCATAAATTTGAGTCAATATATTTCATTTTTATTTATGAAAAAATCCCAGATTTACCAACATCTGCAATTTTCTAAATTTCTATTTCTCTGCTTTTAAAACAGAAAGTGATACCTCATAAAATATGTATTACTTAACATTCCCCATATGTCTATCATTGTTGGCATCATTTTGGAAATGTCCTATTTTTTTTAGGACATTAGAAGGCTTAGAAGTTTAGAAGCAATGCCTAAAATTTTAAAGAAAATCGCCAAAACCCACTTTTTAAGGACCAGTTCAGGTCTGAAGTTACTTTGTGGGGACTACATAGTGGATACCCCCATAAATGACCCTATTGTAGAAACTACACCCCTCAAGTTACTTAAAACCGATTTTACAAACTTTGTTAACCCTTTAGGCGTTCCACAAGAATTAAAGGAAAATGGAGATCAAATTTTTAAATTTCACTTTTTGGCCTATTTTCCATTTTAATCCAATTTTTTCTTTAACACATCGATGGTTAACAACCAAACAAAACTCAATATTTATTACCTAGATTCTGCGGTTTACAAAAACACCCCCACATGTGGTCATAAACTGCTGTATGGGCACACGGCAGGGCGCAGAAGAAAAGGAACGCCCCGTGGTTTTCAGATGCCATGTCCCATTTGAAGCTCCCCTAATGCACCCTTACAGTAGAAACTCCCAAGAAGTGACCCCATTTTTGAAACTAGGGGATAAGGTGCCAGTTTTATTGGTACTATTTTTGGGTACATGATTTTTTGATCATCCATTATAACACTTTTTGGGGCAAGGTGACCAAAAAATTGGTTGTTTTAGCACAGTTTTTATTTATTTATTTTAACAGCGTTCATCTGAGGGGTTTGATCAAGTGACTTTTTATAGAGCAGATTGTTACGGGCGTTGCGATACCTAATATGTATACTTTTTCTTATGTATTTACACAATAATAGCATTTTTGAAACCAAAAAAATTATGTTTTAATGTGTCCATGTTCTGAGAGCTATATTTTTATTTTATTTTTTGAGAGATTTTCTTATATAGGGGCTCATGTTTTGTGGGATGAGGTGACGGTTTTATTGGTACCATTTTGTGGGACATACGCCTTTTTGATCACTTGGTGTTGCACTTTTTGTGACGCAAGGTGACAAAAATGGCTTTTTTTGACACAGTTTTTTTTATTTATTTTTTATGGTTTTTAGCGGACTGGGTCGATCATGTGATATATTTATAGAGTCACCATGGACGCGGCAATACCAAATATGTCTATTTTATTTAATTTTTCTATATTTTTTTTTTTTTTATTTCTTACATGGGGAATTTTCTTTTTATGTGAAACCTTTTTTTAATTTAATTTTTTTAACACTTTATTTATTTATTTATTTACACTTTTCATCCCCCATAAGGTTATACAAGATTAATTAATTAACTATTTTTTTTCCCTGTTGATTTCTCCTGTAATTGGGCTGAAATAGTAGCCCAGTTACAGGAGAAATACACCCCCCAGAGAGGCTGTACAGCTCTGAAAGACCTCACACAGCTCCTGCACTCTCCGGTCCCGGCGGTCACATAGCATAGAGCTTCCTGCTCTGTATACACAGCGCTCGGTGAGCGTTGTGTATATAGCGGTCTAGAAGGCAGGGACACCTGGCCACTGTCCCTGCCTTCTCTAAAACCCCTTTCACACGGGCGAGTTTTCCGCGCGGGTGCAATGCGTGAGTTGAACGCATTGCACCCGCACTGAATCCGGACCCATTTATTTCTATGAGCCTGTGCACATGAGCGGTGATTTTCACGCCTCACTTGTGCGTTGCGCCACTGCGGGCGAACAGATGCAATTTTCGGTCCGCCCCCTATACATCATCATTGAGTAAACTTTGACCCTGTACCTCACAGTCAGCAGACACATTCCAGCCAATCAGCAGCAGACCCTCCCTCCCAGACCCTCCCTTAGATTCATTCGGAAGCTGCATTCACAGTGAGAGGAGGGACAGTGCTGCTGCTGCTGATTCAACAGGGAATGCGTTAGCTAGGGCATTAATCTGTGTCCACAGACTCATCTGCTGTAAGGACAGCGTCCTGACAGCACCTCAAAAAGCCCTTTTCAGGGCTGGTAAATCAGTGTGCTTTTTTATTTTATTTATATATATACAGGGAGTGCAGAATTATTAGGCAAATGAGTATTTTGACCACATCATCCTCTTTATGCATGTTGTCTTACTCCAAGCTGTATAGGCTCGAAAGCCTACTACCAATTAAGCATATTAGGTGATGTGCATCTCTGTAATGAGAAGGGGTGTGGTTTAATGACATCAACACCCTACATCAGGTGTGCATAATTATTAGGCAACTTCCTTTCCTTTGGCAAAATGGGTCAAAAGAAGGACTTGACAGGCTCAGAAAAGGCAAAAATAGTGAGATATCTTGCAGAGGGATGCAGCACTCTTAAAATTGCAAAGCTTCTGAAGTGTGATCATCGAACAATCAAGCATTTCATTCAAAATAGTCAACAGGGTCGCAAGAAGCGTGTGGAAAAACCAAGGCGCAAAATAACTGCCCATGAACTGAGAAAAGTCAAGCGTGCAGCTGCCAAGATGCCACTTGCCACCAGTTTGGCCATATTTCAGAGCTGCAACATCACTGGAGTGCCCAAAAGCACAAGGTGTGCAATACTCAGAGACATGGCCAAGGTAAGAAAGGCTGAAAGACGACCACCACTGAACAAGACACACAAGCTGAAACGTCAAGACTGGGCCAAGAAATATCTCAAGACTGATTTTTCAAAGGTTTTATGGACTGATGAAATGAGAGTGAGTCTTGATGGGCCAGATGGATGGGCCCGTGGCTGGATTAGTAAAGGGCAGAGAGCTCCAATCTGACTCAGACGCCAGCAAGGTGGAGGTGGAGTACTGGCTTGGGCTGGTATCATCAAAGAAGAGCTTGTGGGGCCTTTTCGGGTTGAGGATGGAGTCAAGCTCAACTCCCAGTCCTACTGCCAGTTTCTGGAAGACACCTTCCTCAAGCAGTGGTACAGGAAGAAGTCTGCATCCTTCAAGAAAAACATGATTTTCATGCAGGACAATGCTCCATCACACGCGTCCAATACTCCACAGCGTGGCTGGCAAGAAAGGGTATAAAAGAAGAAAATCTAATGACATGGCCTCCTTGTTCACCTGATCTGAACCCCATTGAGAACCTGTGGTCCATCATCAAATGTGAGATTTACAAGGAGGGAAAACAGTACACCTCTCTGAACAGTGTCTGGGAGGCTGTAGTTGCTGCTGCACGCAATGTTGATGGTGAACAGATCAAAACACTGACAGAATCCATGGATGGCAGGCTTTTGAGTGTCCTTGCAAAGAAAGGTGGCTATATTGGTCACTGATTTTGTTTTTGTTTTGTTTTTGAATGTCAGAAATGTATATTTGTGAATGTTGAGATGTTATATTGGTTTCACTTGTAAAAATAAATAATTGAAATGGGTATATATTAGTTTTTTGTTAAGTTGCCTAATAATTATGCACAGTAATAGTCACCTGCACACACAGATATCTCCCTAAAAGAGTTTTTTGGGTTCATTGAGAACATGGTTGTTGTTCAATAATAAAATTAATCCTCAAAAATACAACTTGCCTAATAATTCTGCACTCCCTGTGTATATATATATATATATATATATATATATATATATATATATATATATATACAAACCGGATTCCAAAAAAGTTGGGACACTATACAAATCGTGAATAAAAACTGAATGCAATGATGTGGAGATGGCAAATGTCAATATGTTATTTGTAATAGAACGTAGATGACAGATCAAACGTTTAATCCGGGTAAATGTATCATTTTAAATGAAAAATAAATTGATTCAAAATTTCACGGTGTCAACAAATCCCCAAAAAGTTGGGCCAAGTAGCAATAAGAGGTTGGAAAAAGTTAATTTGAGCATAACGAAGAGCTGGAAGACCAATTAACACTAATTAGGTCAATTGGCAACATGATTGGGTATAAAAAGAGCTTCTCAGAATGGCAGTGTCTCTCAGAAGCCAAGATGGGTAGAGGATCACCAATTCCCACAATGTTGCGCAGAAAGATAGTGGAGCAATATCAGAAAGGTCTTACCCACCGAAAAATTGCAGACTTTGCATCTATCATCATCAACTGTGCATAACATCATCCGAAGATTCAGAGAATCTGGAACAATCTCTGTGCGTAAGGGTCAAGGCCGTAAAACCATACTGGATGCCCGTGATCTCCGGGCCCTTAAACGACACTGCACCACAAACAGGAATGCTACTGTAAAGGAAATCACAGAATGGGCTCAGGAATACTTCCAGAAACCATTGTCAGTGAACACAATCCACCGTGCCATCCGCCGTTGCCAGCTGAAACTCTACAGTGCAAAGAAGAAGCCATTTCTAAGCAAGATCCACAAGCTCAGGCGTTTTCACTGGGCCAGGGATCATTTAAAATGGAGTGTGGCAAAATGGAAGACTGTTCTGTGGTCAGACGAGTCACGATTCGAAGTTCTTTTTGGAAATCTGGGACGCCATGTCATCCGGACCAAAGAGGACAAGGACAACCCAAGTTGTTATCAACGCTCAGTTCAGAAGCCTGCATTTCTGATGGTATGGGGTTGCATGAGTGCGTGTGGCATGGGCAGCTTGCATGTCTGGAAAGGCACCATCAATGCAGAAACATATATTCAGGTTCTAGAACAACATCTGCTCCCATCCAGACATCATCTCTTTCAGGGAAGACCCTGCATTTTTCAACAAGATAATGCCAGACCACATTCTGCATCAATCACAACATCATGGAGAAGGATCCGGGTACTGAAATGGCCAGTCTGCAGTCCAGATCTTTCACCTATAGAGAACATTTGGCGCATCATAAAGAGGAAGGTGCAACAAAGAAGGCCCAAGACGATTGAACAGTTAGAGGCCTGTATTAGACAAGAATGGGAGAGCATTCCTATTTCTAAACTTGAAAAACTGGTCTCCTCGGTCCCCAGACGTCTGTTGAGTGTTGTAAGAAGAAGGAGAGATGCCACACAGTGGTGAAAATGGCCTTGTCCCAACTTTTTTGGGATTTGTTGACACCATGAAATTCTGATTCAACATATTTTTCCCTTAAAATGGTACATTTTCTCAGTTTAAACTTTTGTTCCGTGATTTATGTTCTATTCTGAATAAAATATTAGAAGTTGGCACCTCCACATCATTGCATTCAGTTTTTATTCACAATTTGTATAGTGTCCCAACTTTTTGGGAATCCGGTTTGTATATTTATATATTGCAGTTGCCTGGCTGCCTGTGTGTGAGAGGCTGCAGGCTCAGTCACAGACAGCACGTGCACACCATTCATACAGGGTGTGACAGAAAATACCTCGCAGATAAAAAAAATATATATTTAATATTTTTCTGTGACATAATCACATTTGCAAACCCGTGTGTGTCAGGCCCACACAGACTGTATTGTGGCCACTGGCCACTGGCTAGGTCGCCACTCATACCGTTACAGGGTGTCATTCACTCAAATACCTTGCAGATAAAAAAATTATTAACATTTTTCTGTGATATAATCACATTTGCAAATTGCAAGGCAGTGTGTGTCAGGCCCACACATACTGTATACTGGCTAGTGGCTAGGCCTCCACTCATACCATTACAGGGTGTCATTCACTCAAATATCTTGCAGATAAAAAAAATATAAAAAATTTTCTGTGATATAATCACATTTGCAAATTGCAAGGCAGTGTGTGTCAGGCCCACACAGACTGTATTGTGACCACTGGCTAATGCCTAGGCCTCCACTCATACCGTTACAGGGTGGCATTCACTCAAATACCTTGCAGATAAAAAAAAATTCTATTAAAATTTTTCTGTGATATAATCACATTTGCAAATTGCAAGGCTGTGTATGTCAGGCACACACAGACTGTATTGTGGCCACTGGCTAGTAGCTAGACCTCCACTCATACCGTTACAGGGTGTCATTCACTCAAATACCTTGCAGATAAAAAAAATTATATAAAAAAATTGTGTGATATTATCACTTTTGCAAATTGCAAGCCCGTGTGTGTCAGGCCCACACAGACTGTACTGTGCCCACTGCCCACAACTTATATAGGGTGGCACAGTACCTTGCACGCATAAACCACTTATCTAAAAAAAAATGTCAGGCAGAGGCAGGCCACCCCGCAGGGCCGTCGTGGTCGTGGTGCTGTGATTTCCACTGGCCCTGGTATAATGCCCAGTGTTCAGAGGCCACGTACCCTGAACCCAAAAAATTCTGAGAAAATAGTTGACTGGCTTACACAGGACACCCAATCTTCAACTGCTTCCGCTAAGAACCTTGACGCACCATCCTCCTCCAGCTCAGCTTTGGTCACCACTCTCCCGCCCGCCACCACCACCACCACTACCACCACAGCCACCACAGCTGCTTCACTTGATCCCTCAGAGGAGTTATTTACACATCAGTTGGATGAAATTAGTGATGCGCAACCATTATTGCCAGGGGATGTAGATAACAGGGATATGTCTCAGTCAGGCAGCATTACACAAATGGACGTACAGTGTGATGATGATGATGATGATGATGTTGTACCCGCTGCTGCTTCCTTTGCTGAGGTGTCAGATACAAGTGAAGCGGTTGATGATGACGATGTGTCCGTGGATGCCACGTGGGTGCCTGCTCGAAGAGAAGAAGAAGAGGTGGAAAGTTCAGAAGGGGAGACAGAGAGAAGGAGGAGACGAGTTGGAAATAGGGGGAGGTCATCGCAAGGAGCTAGTGGCACAGTCAGACAGCATGGATCGGCACCCAGGGTCAGCCAGACAGCACGCCAATCAACGCATGCTGTTGCCACCACCAGAATGCCGTCATTGCAAAGCTCAGCAGTGTGGCATTTTTTGTGTGTTTCTGCCTCTGACAACAACGATGCCATTTGCAACCTGTGCCAAAAGAAACTGCTAGTTACAACTGCTTTGCAAAGGCACATGATCGCACATCACAAACGCCTATGGGATCAACACATGATGACGAGTAGAAGCAGCACACAAGCTCAAAGCAACCATTCTCCTCCTGGTCCAGCATCTTCAGCCACGTCAACCACTGCTGTCCTCCTTGCCCCCTCTCAACCCCCCGCCACTCCGCCTCTCACCTTCAGCAGTTCCATCTCATCTGCCCACAGTCAGGTGTCTGTTAAGGAAATGTTTGAGCGTAAGAAGCCAATGTCACAGAGTCACCCCCTTGCCCGGCGTCTGACAGCTGGCTTGACGGAACTCTTAGCCCGCCAGCTTTTACCATACCAGCTGGTGGAGTCTGAGGCCTTCAAAAAACTTTGTCGATATTGGGACGCCACAGTGGAAGGTACCCGGACGAATTTTTTTTTTCAAATAAGGCAATCCCAAACCTCTACTCAGTGATTGAAAAGGAAGTCATGGCATCTCTGGCATACAGTGTTGGGGCAAGGGTACATCTGACCACTGATTCCTGGTCTGCAAAGCACGGTGAGGGCAGGTATATCACCTACACTGCGCATTGGGTCAACCTTCTGACGCTGCCAAGCATCGAATGCGTGGCTCTGCAGCGGAGTTGGTGACACCGCCACGACTTGCAGGCAGGCCTACTGCCACCTCCTCTACTCCTCCTACTCCATCCTCTTCCATAACCTCCTCGGCTGAGTCCTCTTCTGCTGCGGCGTCTGGCTTCACATCAACTGAATCCCCCCTGCTCCCCAGGGGCTATTTCACATCCCGGATACGACAGTGTCACGCTGTCTTGGGGTTGACTTGCCTGAAAGCAGAGAGCCACACCGGACCAGCACTCCTGTCCGTCCTAAACGCACAGGTGGATCAGTGGCTGACCCCGCACCAACTGGAGATCGGCAAAGTGGTGTGTGACAATGGAAGCAATTTGTTGGCGGCATTGAATTTGGGCAAGTTGTCACATGTGCCGTGCATGACACATGTGTTGAATCTTATCGGTACCCAGGCTTACAGGACGTCCTCAAGCAGGCCAGGAAGGTGTGTGCCCATTTCAGGCGTTCCTACACGGCCATGGCGCACTTTTCAGACATTCAGCGCCGTAACAACATGCCAGTAAGGCGCTTGATTTGCGACAGCCAGACACGTTGGAATTCAACACTCCTAATGTTCGACCACCTGATCCAACAAGAAAAATCCGTCAACGAGTATTTGTATGACTGGGGTGTTAGGACAGCCTCTGCGGAGCTGGGAATTTTTTTGCCACATTACTGGACGCTCATGAGCAATGCCTGTAGGCTCATGCGTCCTTTTGAGGAGGTGACAAACCTAGTTAGTCGCACCGAAGGCACCATCAGCGACCTCATCCCATTTGTTTTCTTCCTGGAGCATGCCCTGCGAAGAGTGCTGGATCAGGCTGTAGATGAGCGTGAAGAGGAAGAGTTGTGGTCACCATCACCACCAGAAACAGCCTTGTCATCATCGCTTGCCGGACCTGCGGCAACGCTGCAAGAGGAGTATGAGGAAGAGGAGTCAGAGGAGGAATGTGGCTTTGAGAAGGAGAAAGACAAACCACAGCAGGCATCCCAGGGTGCTTGTTGTTGTCACCTATCTGGGACCCGTGGTGTTGTACGTGGCTGGGGGAAGAACAGACCGTCAATGACATCAGTGAGGAGGAGGAACGGGAAATGTGTAGCTCGGCATCCAACGTTGTGCAAATGGGGTCTTTCATGCTGTCATGTCTGTTGAGGAACCCTCGTATAAAAAGGATGAAGGAGAACGACCTGTACTGGGTGGCCACGCTACTAGACCCCCGATATAAGCAGAAAGTGGCAGAAATTTTACCAAATTACTGGAAGTCAGAAAGGATGCAGCAGTTCAAAACCAAACTAAAAAATATGCTTTACACAGCTTATAAGGGGGATGTCACAGCACAATGGGAATTTAACAGGGGAAGAGGTGAAAGTAATCCTCCTCCTACCACGACCAAGGACAGGACGCTTTACAGATGTGTTGTTGATGGAGGACATGCAGAGCTTTTTCAGTCCTACACATCGCCACAGCCCATCGGGATCCAGCCTTAGAGAACGACTCAACCGACAGGTAGCAGACTACCTCGCCTTAACTGCAGTTATCGACACTCTGAGGAGCAATGAACCCCTTGACTACTGGGTGTGCAGGCTTGACCTGTGGCCTGAACTATTCCAGTTTGCGATAGAAAACTGATCTGGCCTGCCCCGCTTCAAGTGTCCTGTCAGAAAGGACCTTCAGTGCAGCAGGAGGCATTGTCACTGACAAAAGAAGTCGCCTTGGTAAAAAAGTGTTGATTACCTCACCTTCATTAAAATGAATGAGGCATGGATCCCGAAGGGACTGACAGTGGGGGATACGTTTGACTAACAAAAGGCCTGATGACATGCCACGCTGCGGTATTTAATGTCTGCATACTGGATGACTTTTGTGAATTTTCCACCACCAACTAGGGTTCAAGCCGCAATGTTTTAGTCACCTTTCTGCCTGGAAAACATCAATTTTTCCGGCCGCTGCTACAATACCTAATTTTTCAGGCATATGTACATGCCTAATTTTTCTGTCCTCTAGTGCTGCATTGTGGCTGCAAAAAAAAAAAAAGGGGCTTGCGTATCACAATTAAGCGATCATCACCTCTATGAGTGTGTTGGCAATGTTGCCACACCCCAGATAAGGCCGTTGCTTCATTATGATCAGACTAAGGCCCCATGCACACAGCCGTGTTTCACAGCCATGTGCAGGCCGTGGAACCGCGGCCTGGATGCCTCCTGAGAGCAGGAGCGCACGGCGTCACTGGTTGCTATGACGCCGTGCGCTCCCTGCTGCCGCCGCAATACAGTAATACACTGGTATGATCTATACCAGTGTATTACTGTACTGTGCCGGCAGCAGGGAGCGCACGGCGTCATAGCAACCAGTGACGCCGTGCGCTCCTGCTCTCAGGAGGGATCCAGGCCGCGGTTCCACGGCCCGCACACGGCCGTATGCATGGGGCCTAAAAGCGATCGGCTGGATAATTTTTCATAGAAAAAACATTATTTATCTTTTTTTTTTTAAGTTGTATGGGTTTTTAATACATAAAATAAACTATTAAGAGACTTTATTATGATTTTTTTTATTAGAAATAATGCAGACAATTAAAAAAATTTCAATCAATTCCAATACAAAGCAAGTACAGAGCTCAGAACAAAATTATTTCAGGATGTCGTTATTTGACAATGATTAATCAATTCGACACACGTCCCCGAATAGGGGACGCAACAGGGATTAAACTGATGAGAATAGTTCTACAGAAAATACCACTTATATCGGGTGTGACAGTAAATTGCACGGCGCAGATGCAGTCACCGTGGCGTGGATTCAAACAAAGGGGAGGGAGCCAGCGTTTTTTTAACCATCTCCCCGTTCGAAAAATCTATTTAATAAATGGACCCCAGATTGGGGACGTTACATAACAGGGATTAAACTGATGAGAATAGTACTACAGAAAATACCACTCATATCGGGTGTGACAGTAAATTGCATGGCGCAGACGCAGTGACCGTGGCGTGGATTCAAACAAAGGGGAGGGAGCCAGCGTTTTTTTTTTAAACATTTCCCAATTCGAAAAATCAATTCAATTCACCTTTCGAAGACCCTTGGTGTTGTACGTGGCTGGGTGGAGGAAGAAACCTTTAATGACATCAACGGGACATGGCTAGCTTGGTATCCAACCTTGTGCAAATGGACTGTTTGCAGTTGTTTGCGGTGCATTAAAAGGGGAGTTTGGTCTGTCAATGTCTGTGAAGCGGGCGTAACCCTTACACTACCTGATCAATACAACATCATACCTGATCATATACACACACTGGATGTTTTAAACCACGTTGTTCCAAAAAATTTAGGATTGTTAGGTGATTTATGCCCTTTATGGATTAAAATCCAACTCTGCGTCAACTATGTAATTTTCCATGGTAGTTTTGCCATGGATCCCCCTCCGGCATGCCACAGTCCAGGTGTTAGTCCCCTTAAAACAACTTTTCCATCACTACTGTGGCTAGAAAGAGTCCCTGTGAGTTTTAATATTCGCCTGCCTATTGAAGTCAATGGCGGTTCGCCCGCTTCGCCCGTTCGCGAACATTTGCAGAAATCTATTAGAGATGTCCCAAACCTTTCGCCGGCGAACAGTTCCTGGCGAACATCGCTTGTTAGCGTTCGCCTCGGCAGGCGAACATATGCGATGTTCGGTCCGCCCCCTATTTGTCATCATTGAGCAAACTTTGACCCTGTACCTCACAGTCAGCAGACACATTCCAGCCAATCAGCAGCATACCCTTCCTCCAGACCCTCCCACCTCCTAGCAAAAAGCAAGGACAGCATCCATCTTAGATTCATCCGTAAGCTGCAGTGTTAGTAAGAGGAGGGACAGTCCACTCATATCTGGTGTCACAGTAGATTAAATTTTTTTTAAAACAAAAACTTTTTTGACTGTAATATAATTGCAGTTGCCTGCAAGAGTGTGTGTCAGGCCTACAGTGTGTAATGTGTAAACTACTGCCAGTGTACAGTGCCACCACTCATATCTGGTGTCACAGTAGATTACATTTAAAAAAACAACAATTTTTTGACTGTAATACAATTGCAGTTGCCTGGAACTGCAGGTAAGCGAGTGGATCCACAGCCTGCCAGCAGCGATCGTTCGCTGGCAGGCTGTAGATGTGATTTTTTTTTAACCCCTAACAGGTATATTAGATGCTGTTTTGATAACAGCGTCTAATATACCTGCTACCTGGTCCTCTGGTGGTCCCTTTTGCTTGGATCGACCACCAGAGGACACAGGCAGCTCTGTAATAAGTAGCACCAAGCACCAAACTACACTACACCCCCCCCTGTCACTTATTAACCCCTTATTAACCCCTGATCACCCCATATAGACTCCCTGATCACCCCCCTGTCATTGATCACCCCCCTGTAAGGCTCCATTCTGACGTCCGTATGTGTTTTACAGATCCACGGATCCATGGATCGGATCCGCAAAACACATACGGACATCTAAATGGAGCCTTACAGGGGGGGTGATCAATGACAGGGGGGTAATCACCCCATATAGACTCCCTGATCACCCCCTGTCATTGCTCACCCCCCTGTAAGGCTCCATTCAGACGTCCGTATGTGTTCTGCAGATCCGATCCGTGGATCCACAAAACACATACGGATGTCTGAATGGAGCCTTACAGGGGGTGATCAGGGAGTCTATATGGGATGATCACCCCCCTGTAAGGCTCCATTCAGACATCCGTATGTGTTTTACGGATCCATGGATCGGATCCGCAAAACACATACGGACGTCTGAGTGGAGCCTTACAGGGGGGTGATCAATGACAGGGGGGTAATCACCCCATATAGACTCCCTGATCACCCCCTGTCATTGCTCACCCCCCTATAAGGGTCCATTCAGACGTCCGTATGTGTTTTGCGGATCCGCGGCTCGGATCCGCAAAACACATACGGACGTCTGAATGGAGCCTTACAGGGGTGTGATCAGGGAGTCTATATGGGATGATCACCCCCCTGTAAGGCTCCATTCAGACGTCCGTATGTGTTTTACGGATATACGGATCCATGGATTGAATCCGCAAAACAAATACGGACATCTGAATGGAGCCTTACAGGGGGGTGATCAATGACAGGGGAGTGATCACCCCATATAGATTCCCTGATCACCCCCCTGTCATTGATCACCCCCCTGTAAGGCTCCATTCAGACGTCCGTATGTGTTTTATGGATCCACGGATCCATGGATCGGATCCGCAAAACACATACGGATGTCTAAATGGAGCCTTGCAGGGGGGTGATCAATTACAGGGGGTGAACACCCCATATACACTCCCTGATCACCCCCCTGTCATTGATCACACTCCTGTAAGGCTCCATTCAGACGTCCGTATGTGTTTTGCGAATCCGATCCATGGATCCGTGGATCCGCAAAACACATACGGACCTCTGAATGGAGCCATACAGGGGGGTGATCAGGGAGTCTATATGGGGTGATCACCCCCCTGTCATTGATAACCCCCCTGTAAGGCTTCATTTAGACATTTTTTTGGCACAAGTTAGCAGAAATTGATTTTTTTTGTTTGTTTTTTTGTTTTTTCTTACAAAGTCTCATATTCCACTAACTTGTGTCAAAAAATAAAATCTCACATGAACTCACCATACCACTCATGGAATCCAAATGCGTAAAATTTTTTAGACATTTATATTCCAGACTTCTTCTCACGCTTTAGGGCCCCTAAAATGCCAGGGCAGTATAAATACCCCACATGTGACCCCATTTTGGAAAGAAGACACCCCAAGGTATTCGCTGAGAGGCATATTGAGTCCATGAAAGATTTTTTTTTTTTTTTTTTTTTTTTTTTATTGGGAAAACTACAAAACATTTACAATAAAAAATGTATTACAGTCTCTCAATTCTTAGTAACCCAAGTGATTATATGTGCGTATATTCCACTCATCTTTTCAAAATATTTAGAAAACCCTCCCCTCCCTCCCTCCCAGTTTGTGGTGCGTCAAAGTAGGACCCTTATATATAAAACAACTTGATCTCAGCTAACCAGACCTCCAACCACCCCATATCCTGGTCCATTGATATTCATTTTCCCTCCGTCTGTATAAAATTTTTTCGTAGTTCATTACCTTATCAATTAAATTTATCCATGTGTTTTTGTTTGGAGTAGATCGGGCAAACCAGGTGCGGCTGATCAAAACTCTAGCCAACATCAATACTCTACTCAAAAGAATCTTTTGATACTTATGATTTTTTAATTTGGAGAGATCATTGAGAATAAATACTTGTGGTTCAAAAGGAATTCGAATTTTTAGTTTACACATAATATAGTTATTGATACCGTTCCAGTAGTTTATAAGTTCTGGACAGGTCCATATCATATGGAGAAAGTCTGCTCCTACAGTGTCACATTTGGGACAGTTGGACGTGTCTCTTAGCCCACATTTGTTCATCCACAATGGAGTAATATATAATCTGTGGCAGATATAAAATTGTATCAGGACATGGTTAAAGTTCTGGGATAGTGAAGATAGATTCCCAAAAATATTATCCCACCCTTCTATTTGTACATTCGGACAGTCCACCTCCCACGCTTTTTGTCCTGGAGAGTGTATGTCACTAAACCGTGCTTTAAGTAATAACTTATATATATTTGAAATTTTTATTCTGGAATGTGTACCTCCTACCCAATCATTCAGAAAGGATACATTATCTATATCCAACAGCCGCTTATCATCCAAGCTGGATAACACAGAACGCAATTGGAAATACCTAAACCATGAAAGATTTTTTAAATTTTGTATCATTTCTATATAGGATTTAATTTCTCTATCTTTAACTACCTGTGAGATATATAAAATTTTATTCTTCTGCCAAAATGTGTCAGCTGCAATTTCATCCAGCCTTTGTAAATACAAATTATGCCAAAGAGGCGTAAATGTAAGTGAACCCTTAACTTTCAACCATGTCCTAGTTGTAGCCCACACCTTAAGGAGTAGTTTTATAGTCTCTCTGTAGCCTTGCTCATAGCTCTTCAATAGGCCAGATTCCAACAAGGAAAAAATATTATTGTGGGCATGACTATTTACCAACTTCCCCAGTAGTGCGCTATGCTCTGATTCATAGCACCTCAATAGCTGGGCTGCAATAAAGTATCCCTTAAAGTAGGGGAGATTTAAACCCCCGCACTCCACTGATCTATACAAATACTCCAACTTAATTCGAACTCGCTTTCTTCCCCATATTAAATCATTAATTAGTCTCTCTATAAGTTTAAAATGTTTGTCTTGTATCCAAATAGGTGTATTCCTGAGCACATAGAGCAATTGTGGTAATATCACCATTTTGACTAGTGAAACTCGATCAGCTCTAGATAGGGGAAGTTTCAGCCAAATTCCTATTTTAGCTCTGATCTTTACTATTATGGGGATCAAATTAAGTTCTACAAAATTTTCGACCCGAGGCGATATCGTCAAACCCAAATATTGAAAAGTATCAACAATATCCAACTGTGTAACAGGAATCTCTTTCTGTGGTAGGGGGTCTATTGGAAGCAGACTAGTCTTGGTCCAGTTTATAAGAAGACCAGAAACCTCACCAAATAATTTAACCATTTGAATAATCCTAGGGAGAGTGGTTTCCGTATGATCTATAAAAAACAGAACATCGTCTGCATATAGTGAGATACGATCTTGTGTTCCTAGCGTACCAAATCCTTTGATCTGATCGTCCTGCCTAATGGCCATCGCAAGGGGTTCGATATATATATCAAATAATAAGGGAGATAGTGGGCAACCCTGACGGGTGCCTCTGTTTAACTCGATACTGCTACTCAAAATTCCATTAAGACTCAATTTAGCCCTTGGAGATCCATACAATAGCCTAAGAGTACGTATAAACCTCTCTCCAAAGCCCATCCTAGCAAGAACCTTCCAGAGGAAACGCCACTCCACCCTGTCAAAGGCCTTAGAGGCATCTAATGACAGGATGGAGCGGGCGGTCCCCCCAGGGGCCTGGATATTAGAAAAGAGCCGTTGTAGATTATAATGTGTACCCTTATTTTTAATGAAACCGCTCTGATCCGGATGGACTATGGAGGAGATGACCCCAGAGAGCCTTGTAGCAAGGACCCTCGCCAAAAGCTTTACATCTGCATTAAGCAGTGAAATTGGTCTGTAAGATTCTAAATCTAGAGGGTCCTTGCCTTTTTTTGGAATTAGTATCACTGTAGCCTCCATCATTGAATCTGGCAACCTCCCATCCTCCATTGATTCAGTAAAGACCTCCAGTAATCTAGGAAAAATACAGTCCCCATATTTGCTATAAAATTCATATGGAAGCCCGTCTGAACCAGGAGTAGAATTAGGTGAACATAATTTAATAGCTCCCTCAAGTTCCTTAATTGAGACCTCCAGTTCTAATGCTTTCTTTTGGTTCTCAGTAATAGTTGAAAAGTTAATCCTATCTAGGTAGAGATCTATCTTATCGTCTGTAATATTAGAATCAGCCTTATACATATCAAGAAAATAATCAAAAAAGGCCTTCTCCACCGGACCCTGACCAGTAACTGTTCTACCATCCCTCACTCGAACCTTCTCTATATGTTTTTTAGGTTGTTGATTGGAGATTACTCTGGAGAGTAGCCTACCGGGTCGCCCAGAATCAGTAAAGTATTTTTGCCCTTTAAAGAAAAGATTCTGTTGAGCTTTATCCAGTAAAAAATTAGCATATATTTGTGTGGCTTTTTGCATATTTTCCCTATTTTTCTCCGTCTTATTTATATGGAGGGATTCTGTCGCTAAGATCACATGTTTCTCTAGATTTTTCTGTTTTTTTCCATATTCTCTTCTAAGATTCGTGATATTACTAACCATCAATCCCCTCATGTACGCCTTAAAGGTATCCCATACCACTTGAATTTTTGCTGAGCCGTCGTTGATATCCCAGAATCGGCCTATTTCATTTCGAATTATTTCATGTGTCTTTATGACTGATAGCCAGTAAGGGTTTAGTCTAAAGGGAGGTTTTGATATATATCTATCCTGAGAGAAGCATAATTCAAGTACTAACGGGGAGTGATCAGATATTGACCTTGTTTCATATTTCATTCGTTTTATCAATTTCATATATTTGCTATTTATCAGTACTAGGTCAATTCTAGACAATGATTTACCTGCTTTACTAAAACATGAAAAAACCCTTTTCCCCTGTCCCAGATATTCCCAAGCGTCCTCAAATCCAGCCTCCAGGCAGAACCGTGCGAGGGGGGACCCCTGGACCGTACTGTCACCCCTAGCACTCATAGAGACCCTATCACGTAAAGGATCGATGACACAATTAAAATCACCAATAATCAATGTTGGACATTCTGGCCATTTATCCATGAATAATAGAAGAGAGTTAAGAACCAGAAGAGAAAATGGCGGAGGGATATAGACAAAGGCCAAAATACATAACTCTCCCCCTAACCTGCAATATAGAAAAATAAATCTTCCCTGTTGGTCGACAGAGGATGCCTCACAAACGAAGTCAATAAGTCTATGTATCAACACCGTAACACCTCTCGAGTAATTGGAGAGGGTAGAATGATACGTATGCACAGCCCATCCCCTGTCGACCACTCTAGTGGTCTCCTCAGTAAGATGGGTCTCGAGCAAACATACTATTGCTGGTAGATGGGCCTGAGTCAAGTCAAAAACCGCTTGTCTCTTACCTCTTTCCCCCAAACCACGTACATTCCAAGAAAAAATTCTAATCATCGTCATCAACAATGGTTAAATGGAAGATTAGGAGAGAGGGAAAAAGGAGAAAACAAGATGGAAAAAGAAAATAATAAACTGAAAAAAAAGGGAACCACACCTACTTTGACGCACCACAACCCAACCCCCCCCCCTCACCCCCCTCCCACAGGCAACCCACCACATATTGTAGTAGATTTCTTTCCTATGACCAACCCTCGACCCTCCCCCCAGTCAACCACCCCCACACCGCCATTTTGAAGCAAGGAAGACTACATTTAGGGGTATGAGCCCCTTATATTACTAATTATTCCCGTCAATTCATAACCCAATTGAGTCATCGATTGTTTCGCTCAATCCAGTCCGCGGCTTCTTCTGAGGTATCAAAAAAAAAAGTTTTATCTTCAAAAATAATCCGCAGTTTGGCCGGGAATATAAGAGAATATTTAATATCCCTCTCTCTTAGCTTCTTTTTAACAATCATGAATGTGCGTCTCTTTTCTTGTATTTCTTTCGAAAAGTCAGGAAAAAAGGCCAGTCTAATCCCGTTATACACAACCGGTGAGGATTCCCTCGCCCTTCTCAGGAGGACATCTCTGTCCCCTGAAGTCAGTGACTTAGCAAGGATTGTCCGAGGTTGTCTCCCTGGAATTGGTTTTCCTCCTGGGACCCGATGAGCTCTTTCAATCATGAAAAGAGGAGAAAATGACTCTTTACCAAAGTTCTCAAGAATTAGTTTCTGTACAAATTCGGTTGGATTTTTTCCTTCCTCACCCTCTGGAATCCCTATTATTCTCACGTTATATCTTCGTGACCTATCTTCAAGGTCCACTACCTTTTTCTTCAGGAGATTATTTTCCACTTTAAGTATAGAAACTTCCGTATTTATTTTTTGGATTCCTTCTGTATAAGGGTGACAGAACTTTCAAGGGTGTTGAGTCTGTCTCGCATTTTGGTCAATTCATCTTTTATTAGTCCCACATCAACTTGAATAGATCCAAGTTGGGTTGTAACCACCTGTATTAAATCTCCGTTCTGTTTAACCGCTAGGAGTATTTCTTCCAGCGGGGACGAATTGTCATCAGGGATAACTTCCCCCATTATTCCATCCTCCTCCTCAGGGTATCTAGCGCCTTTTGTATTTCTTGCTCAGTTACCTCTAATTCATAATTTTTTTTTTCAGAGAATTCCTTTTGTCCGCCCCTCGTATTGACCCTTGGGGATTTCAGAAACTGGTCAAGTTTTGTTGGTTCAGCCGTTCTAGACCCATGTTTCTGACCTGATAGATCGGTCGAACGCCTTGGGGCTTTTGGGCCCATATCTTATTCCTCTTTATTTTTTAATTTTTTTTTTTTTTAAATATATTTTTTTAGATATTTATTTGATTTTTTTTTTCCCCTTATTCCGCCTCCTTTCTCTCTTTTAAATATATACCTTTTTTTTTTTTTTTTTTTTTTTTTTTTTGCTTTCCTTCTTTCTCTTTTTTTTTTTTTTTTTTGTTCCTTTTCTTTTTCTTTTTTTTCCTTTTTTTTTTTCCTTTTTTTTTCCTTATCCCCCTTTTCCTTTTTTTTTTTTCCTTTTTTTTTTCAGTGCCTTCTTCTTAGTTCTTGTTTATTTTCCCTTTTTTTTTTTTTCACTCTTCCTTTTTTTTTTTATTTTTTTTTGTCCACTCTTCTTTATACTCTTTCTCCTCTTATTTCCTTTTTTTTTTTTTTTTTTTTTTTTTTTTTTCCCCCCTTCTCCAGCTTATATTTTAGACTTTAAAGTTGGCTTTCTTGTGATCTTATGATCAAATGCAGCTTATAATCATATGCAATCATACACAACTTATTCAAAGTCCATTCAAGGTTAGTTGGAGTCAGCAGTTTATAGGGAGGTTAGTCACTAGAGGAGAGAAGCTTATAGCTTCTTCAAAAAACCATCAGATATGAGGGAACACAAGGTTACTCACTGACATCAGAGCAAGGGGGGGTAGCGGATCAGGCAGGAACCGGAGGCACACTCCACGGAGGTAAAGGAGAGAAAACCTCCAGACGGCAAAACTGTTCACAGTAAAATGGAGAGCAGGAAAGGAGGCAGGAGCGGCAGCATCAAGCACGGCACAATCAAGAAAGAGCCGGAGGCAGCCTGAACCTAACAGCCGATATCAGCAGCGTGGCAGGCTTTGGGCAAAAGGCAGCAGCGCTGATCACACGGTCCCGGTCACAGAGAGGGTAGATGGAGGATTCGGCACACAGACGCCAGCATACTCGAAGCGGCAGCGAGGTAGCAGAGCAGCGGGGAGAGCCGGGAGCGCGACGTCCACTACGTCATCACGTCACCACCCAGTAATAAACTTGAACAACGCTGGAGTCCATGAAAGATTGAACTTTTTGTTCCAAGTTAGCGGAAAGGGAGACTTTGTGAGGAAAAACAAAAAAAAGAAAACTATTTCCGCTAACTTGTGCCCAAAAATTAAATCTTCTATGAACTCGCCATGCCCTTCATTGAATACCTTGGGGTGTCTTGTTTCCAAAATGGGGTCACATGTGGGATATTTATACTGCCCTGGCATTTTAGGGGCCCTAAAGCGTGAGAAGAAGTCTGGGATCCAAATGTCTAAAAATGCCCACCTAAAAGGAATTTGGGCCCCTTTGCGCATCTAGGCTGCAAAAAAGTGTCACACATGTGGTATTGCCGTACTCAGGAGAAGTAGGGCAATGTGTTTTGGGTGTCTTTTTACATATACCCATGCTGGGTGAGAGAAATATCTCTCTATAATGACAACTTTGTATAAAAAAATGGGAAAAGTTGACTTTTAGAGAGATATTTCTCTCACCCAGAAAGGGTATATGTAAAAATACACACCAAAACACATTGCCCCACATCTTCCGAGTACGGCGATACCACATGTGTGACAATTTTTTGCAGCCTAGGTGGGCAAAGAGGCCCACATTCTAAAGAGCACCTTTAGGTTTTCACAGGGCATTTTTAACACATTTGGATTTCAAACTACTTCTCACGCATTAGGGCCCCTAAAATGCCAGGGCAGTATAACTACCCCACAAGTGACCCCATTCTGGATAACTACCCCACAAGTGACCCCATTTTGGAAAGAAGACACCCCAAGGTATTCCGTGAGGGGCATGGCGAGTTCCTAGAATTTTTTATTTTTTTGTCACAAGTTAGCGGAAAATGATGATTTTTTTTTCTTGCAAAGTCTCATTTTCCACTAACTTGTGACAAAAAATACAAACTTCCATGAACTCACTATGCCCATCACGAAAGACACCTTGGGGTGTCTTCTTTCCAAAATGGGGTCACTTGTGCGATAGTCATACTGCCCTGGCATTTTAGGGGCCCTAATGTGTGAGAAGTAGTTTGAAATCAAAATGTGTAAAAAATGCCCTGTGAAATTCTCAAGGTGCTCTTTGGAATGTGGGCCCCTTTGCCCACCTAGGCTGCAAAAAGTGTCACACATGTGGTATCGCCGTACTCAGGAGAAGTTGGGCAATGTGTTTTGGGGTGTCTTTTTACATATACCCATGCTGGGTGAGAGAAATATCTTGGCAAAGACAACTTTTCACATTTTTTTTATACAAAGTTGGCATTTGACCGAGCTATTTATCTCAACCAGCATGGGTATATGTAAAATGACACCCCAAAACACATTGCCCAACTTATCCTGAGTACGGCGAAACCACATGTGTGACACTTTTTTGCCCACATTCCAAATAGCACCTTTAGGATTTTTATGGGGCATTTTTTACACATTTTGATTTCAAACTACTTCTCACACATTTGGGCCCCTAAAATGCCAGGGCAGTATAACTACCCCACAAGTGACCCCATTTTGGAAAGAAGACACCCCAAGGTATTTCGTGATGGGCATAGGTAGTTCATGGAAGTTTTTTTTGTCACAAGTTAGTGGAATATGGGACTGTGTAAGAAAAAAAAAAACTTGTGACAAAAAAAAAAGTTCTATGAACTCACTATGCCCATCAGTGAATACCTTAGGGTGTCTACTTTCCGAAATAGGGTTATTAGGGGAGCTGAGGTGGTTAAAGGACCTGCTGAGATCATTTCAATATTCATCTTGTTAACTCAGGTGAGAATGTTGATCAGCATGAGCACAAGGCTGGAGATCGTTATGTCAGGATGATTGGGTTAAAATGGCAGACTTGACCTGTTAAAAGGAGGGTGATGCTTGAAATCATTGTTCTTCCATTGTTAACCATGGTTACCTGCAATGAAACACGTACAGCCATCATTGAGTTGCATAAAAATGGCTTCACAGGCAAGGATATTGTGGCTACTAAGATTGCAAAAACACAAAAATATCGTGGCAAATATGGAGGAACTGTTCAAACCCCGAACACTGTAGCGTGTTTTACATTGGGGGAGCAGTCCCACCGCATGTGGACCACAGCAGACGACTATCCCCAGCAAAAAATGCATACAATGGAGGATGTCGGCGTGGTCCACATGCACCACTAAGGCATCCCATACACAACAAGGCATTGTGTGGATGAAAATACAATCATATATCACAAAAACATTGCACCAAACGGATATACCACTGACTATACTGGCTAGTCATACAAGTAGATATTAAAAGCTGAGACTTTTGCCAATATATTCCTGTCAGGAAGATATCGAAGCCCATCATGCACCACGTCACGGTCCTCAGCATGGCAAGGGGTCCTACCACTACGCTACCTCTTTTTGGTGTGGACAAGGTCTGAAGGTGATGAAATCCAGCTCACAGCCAAGCTTCCACACAACTGCATAGCAGGACAACTAATGCAATGTGAACAAAACAAGACCGTAAGCCACCCACATATCAGACCATGTGATGGAGTTTACCAGGTGCAAAAGTGCTTAAGTGCCAAGTAAAGGCACATACACTGCATATCAAACAAAAACACAAAAATATTGTGGCAAATATGGAGGAACTGTTCAAACCCCGAACACTGTAGCGTGTTTTACATTGGGGGAGCAGTCCCACCCACCTACTAAGATTGCACCTCAATAAACAATTTATAGAATCATCAAGAACTTCAAGGAAAGAGGTTCAATTCTTGTTAAGAAGGCTTCAGGGCGTCCAAGAAAGTCCAGCAAGCGCCAGGATTGTCTCCTAAAGAGGATTCAGCTGCGGGATCGGAGTGCAACCAGTGCAGAGGTTGCTCAGGAATGGCAGCAGGCAGGTGTGAGCGCATCTGCATGCACAGTGAGGCGAAGACTTTTGGAAGATGGCCTGATGTCAAGAAGGGCAGCAAAGAAGCCACTTATCTCCCAAAAAAACAGAGACAGATTGATCTTCTGCAGAAAATATGGTGAATGGACTGCTGAGGACTGGGGCAAAGTCATATTCTCAGATGAAGCCTCTTTCCGATTGTTTGGGGCATCAGGAAAAAGGTTTGTCCGGAGAAGAAAAGGTGAGCACTACCATCAGTCCTGTGTCATGCCAACAGTAAAGCATCCTGAGACCATTCATGTGTGGGGTTGCTTCTCATCCAAGGGAGTGGGCTCACTCACAATTTTGCCCAAAAACACAGCCATGAATAAAGAATGGTACCAAAACACCCTCCAACAGCAACTTTTTCCAACAATCCAACAACAGTTTGGTGAAGAACAATGCATTTTCCAGAATGATGGAGCACCGTGCCATAAGGCAAAAGTGATAACTAAGTGGCTCGGGGACCAAAACATTGACATTTTGGGTCCATGGCCTGGAAACTCCCCAGATCTTAATCCCATTGAGAACTTGTGGTCAATCCTCAAGAGGCGGGTGGACAAACAAAAACCCTCTAATTCTGACAAACTCCAAGAAGTGATTATGAAAGAATGGGTTGCTATCAGTCAGGAATTGGCCCAGAAGTTGATTGAGAGAATGCCCAGTCGAATTGCAAAGGTCCTGAAAAAGAAGGGTCAACACTGCAAATACTGACTCTTTGCAGAAATGTCATATAATTGTCGATAAAAGCCTTTGAAATGTATGAAGTGCGTGTAATTATATTTCACTACATCACAGAAACAACTGAAACAAAGATCTAAAAGCAGTTTAGCAGCAAACTTTGTGAAAACAAATATTTGTGTCATTCTCAAAACTTTTGGTCACAACTGTATACAGTAGTATAATGCACATGTGTACTTTTCATTCAAAATTGGTTTTGTGTCTGGTTGAAGTTGGTCACTGCTACCTATAGTGAACATCAATATTTTTTTATTGTTGTTGTGGCAGGTTCAATCAAATACTAAACCATTTTTGATGCATGTTAAAAATAAAATATAATATTAATTTTATATTTTATAAAAAAAAAATCTGGACAGGGACGACTATTCTGGTGCGGTGGCGGTCAATGAGGGACCGCTATAAAAAGGACTACAACGAGGAGGTCAAGCGCCCGAGTGGTTCAAGAGCAAACCAAAAGCGGCCACACCGGTATGTGGCCGCACTAGGTTTTCTGCGTCGAACCCTACAGCTGCGAAGGTAAGCTCTAATGTTATAATAATTATGAATGTTAATCTCCAATCTATGTTTGTGGGCCAGGCAAACTGTCATTTGACACTCTGTCTGGGACATGCACATATAGTTCCCTATTTTTTCATAATTTTTTTTTTGTTTCCTTTACAGCACATCTAGCAGTACTCGGGCGCACAAACATCCTCGAGAAGTCCTTCCAGAGGCTGGAGCACCAGAGGCGGTCCCCGAAGAGCCACCCTCCACAGGTCCCTCTCGTCCTACTCCAACAGCTGGTCGGGACCTCAATGTACCCCTACCTGTGCCCTCTGGCGACTCAACAATGGCCACAATGGCACCACTTTTTGAGGCATTGATGAGTCCCCAGAGGACCGGTGGGAGCCGTCAGGCGGACTACGAGGATCTCACAAGGCTCCTTTACGAGTCCTTGATGGGATTCACCAATAGTATTGCCGCTTTGGAGGACACAGTGCGACGTCTGCAGGAGGGGGCGGTGCATACGTCGCAATTGGGTCCTGTGCATCACTATTGGTTATCGTTGCTTCCTGCGATGGAACAATTTACGCCCAACCAGTTGTTTGAGGCCCGAAGACAGGTGGACAGTGTCTTGTGGCAAGTTCAGCACCGCCCAACATCCTATCCCCCGTCCATGCCCTATCCCCCATCCATGCCCTATCCCCCATCCATGCCCTATCCCCCATCCATGCCCTATCCCCATGACAACCTCAAAAACCCCCTTCCCAAACTGCTTACCCCCCTTTCCAACCTCCTCAGCCCCCATCCCAGCCTCCCCATCCCCATTCCCAATCCACCGAGCACTTTTCCCAAAACTTTTCTCCTTCTCCTCCTCATTACTTTCCTGCTACCAGTTTCGCCACTCCTTCTACTATATATATATATATATATATATTTTATATATATATATATATATATATATATATTACAGATAGTTAGTGGGAGATAGTCAGTGTAGGTTAGATTGTGATATAGTGTAGCTGATAGGTTCCAGTGCGGGGTGTTAGGTAGTATGATAGGAATTACTGTTTTTCTGCTGTCCATACATGCATGCTACAGACATAGTAGTTGCATGTATTGTGCAAAAAATATGCGCATCATTAGTGCCGATTTGCGCAATCGCAAAAATAATGATTGGAGATCACGAATCTAGAATTTGCTAATTTAGTGTGAATATTATGCGAAAAACTCCAGAGATATTGCAAAAACGAATATTGCTATACCATTCATCCCTATTATTAACACAGTCGGTCCAGTCACCCCCGGGGTCTACCGAGCACCGGAGCATAATAGAAATCAATGGGAGAACCCGAGCATTAAACCAGGCACCCCCTGCTCTGAAGAGGGGAGGGTGTTTGGTTCACATGAAAAGGTCAGAAATTGATGGAAACACCACTGAAATGGTTTTGGACCAGCATGGGGAGGATGTCAATTACAAGAAAGAGGCACTCCGATACAACCTGTATATCACATAAAGGAGGGCCTCATTCATTGTGGTACAATGTTTAGGTAGTGGGACTCCTACACTCATAAAGCCTATGCACTAAATGAAAGGGCTGCTGGTGACCCTCTAAAACATTAGGGGCAAGGGCCTGCTGCTGATCTGACCATCTAAAACATTAAGGGTGAGGGCCTGCTGCTGAGCTGACCATTGAAAAAATTATGGTTGAGTGTCTGCTGCTGAGCTAACCATCTAAATCGTTATGGGCAAAGGCCTGCTGCTGAAGTGACCCTCGAAAAAATTATTGTTCAGGGTCTGCTGGTGAGCCGACACTATAAAACATTAGGGGTGAGGGCCTGCTGCTGATCTGACAATGGAAAAAATTATGGGCGAGGGCCTGCTGCTGAGCAGACCATCAAAAACATTAGGGCTGAGCTGACTCTCTAGAACATTAGCGGCTAGTGCCTACTGCTGATATGACCATCTAAAACATTATGGTTAAGGACATGCTGCTGAGCTGACCATCGAAAAAATTATGGTTAAGGGCCTGCTGCTTAGCTGACCCTCTAAAACATTAGGAGAGAGGGCAGCCTTATAAGCATGTTGATGTGATGTAACTGCCTCGTTTAATGCTCGGGTTCTCCCATTGACTTCCATTGTGCATCCCAAGGTGTTCTACTCAATCACCTGAGCACTTTGGGGCTCGATCAACACTATTTGAATGTAGATATATTGAAGGTGAGGTGTTTTTTTTATGTAACTGTTTTTGTTATTCCTAAAAAATTTCCTGGGGCATGCTTGTGGATATCTGTGACTTATTTACAGCCTCACATCTAGTTCAAAGTTCTTGTAAGTCTGGAAAATATTACATTGATGCCCAAAACCTTAATGGCAAAAGTTTGTATTTTTCTTGTTTAATGTCACTTTAAATAATTCTGTACATTCTGCAGTCCAGCCGCGATATTCAGGATGAATTCATAATTGTCCTTTCAGCCAGCACATATCAAAGGCAGTTAGGACCTATGATAACTCTGCCATTGATGATGATTTCATAGCATTGGATGTTTTGTTTTATACATCGCCAACCAGTCACATTTAATTGTTAAACACGTTTTTAACAATGCACCTATTCCTTCTTTTTACGGTTTGATACTAGAATTTTTTTTCTCAGCCTTCATCACAGAAACAATGATTCTCTCTGACCTGGATAGTGTTATTTCCCCTTAGGCAAGCTTTGCTACAGATATCCTGTATCTCTTTTTTTCATCTGATCTTGCCACTGATTCTTGCAACAAAGACTTTTATTAATATTTATGGCAAGTCCTAGGGGACAACTTGTTTTTGGGAGGATTGTTGTACTGAATAATTATTAACCATCTGCGCTATAATTCAGATCCTTCATCCCTGGATTTCAACTGAGGAATCCATAGTTGAACATCAGATGCAAGGATATGTGAGGATAGCCTGAGGGAGTTTGTTAGCTTTTGTAAAGCAAGTGTCATCTTTATATAATCTAAAGGATATATAGAGGGTTTGTTTAATGCTGTGAGTAAAGCTTGCAGTACACATTTATTAAGACAATGCGTTGGTACAACGGTATTGATTCTGCACAACTTTTTCATTATATCAATATTCTTTTCAAATATAACTTGAGTATTTTTTTTATTTAGCAATTATCAAAGTATGTTAAATCAGGAACTCCTGTGGCAGGTCTTTGTTGTCCAGGTGGGAAGGACATATGTTTGCTAGACCTAGTCATGTACATACGTCTTAAAAATGCAGCGTTAATAGAAGTGACTTGAAGATTGTCAAATTATTCCAGAACCCCTGGCACTGTCATGGATTGCAGCACATCTGTGATCATTTTTGGCCAACTTAACTTCTTCAGAGTTTATTTATGACTGCAGAGAATAGCACATGAATGTGTAACTACATTCAAGTGTCCTTAGTATGGGGAGCATCTGTTGATATCACTACTAAAACTACAGTAGGAAAACCCAGAGGTGTTATTTGAGATACTAGTACAGACTTCTCTAGTTGAGAATCCCAGACTGCCTAAGGTTTCATTTTGGAGACTTCATGCCAGCGTAGTAAGAAGCAAGGTCAGGCTAGAGAACATGTGAAAACCTTGCTTCTACGTGTGATAAAAAGGATGCTTCCATCAACATTCATAATAAATAATTATTTTAGAATCTTGGGCTGTTTTTTTTTATTTTTTTTTCCATTTCGGCAGTACTATGCAATTGAAAAATAAATCCAAAAATATAATTTTCCTTCTGTAGCAGTTTGCACTGAGAGATAAATCTCATTGTCAATTTACTGCTGCTCTGAGTGGAAGGTATTATCTGAAGGTTAATCCTCATGGTAATATTATATGTGGAATTGGCACAACATTATGACAGCTATATTGTTTTCTTGATAGGCCTAGATAAAGATGCCCAGAGAAAAGCATTGCTTGCACTTATGAGTGTAATGTGTACTGTTCATAAAGACTCATATAGGAGGGAGAGGGGGAATTAAAAAGGTTGGCCACTTTCTGCTACTTGTGACCAATGTGTAGGTAAGATGACTATATGATACTTACTAATATAGTCTTTGTTGATTTTCTGTGCCGTTTGTCTGTTCTGTCCACACAGAAGACCTGTCCATAAGATGGCCACTGATGAAGGGTCATGTGGCCGAAAATAACTCCAAAAAATAAGATTGGATCAGCACTACATTACCTAATTAGGTTTCAGTCCATCCAAAAAGGTTGACCCAGGGGGGCGGAGCCAACGGAGCATTGTGGAGGACACTTGAACCTTGAGCTCCTCACCACACCACCCAGCTTCTTAGCTATAACAGCGTTTCTTACTGCCAAGCCATAGGCAAACTCAGCAAGGAGAGAGGGAAAGAAGCGGAGGCTACCCCGAGGGTCAAGAAGTCGCATAGCGACATGAATAAATTCTTCCAAAAGAAGTTGTCACTCATGGCCGAGCGCAGCAAAATGGCGCCGGCTGACTACAGCGACGCGGCGCATGAGGAGGAAGATTCTGATGGCGCGAGTTCCTGCGCTCACTCCGAAGCTCAGGATCGGGAGAACCCGATGCCTATCACCAGATCCTTCCTGAAACATACTCTGGCGCAAGCACTCTCTCCAGTTATGAAGGAACTGGCCGATATTAAGGCTGAAGTGACTCACGTGGGGCACAGAGTTGAGGCCTTAGAGGAATCACAAGCAGCGGTCATCCAACACAGCAAAGGCATGCAGTCTCAAATGCAAGTGCTCCGCACGCAGGTAAATAATGCGTACCTGTACCTTGAAGACCAAGAAAATCGGGGTCGGCGTAAGAATGTGAGACTGAGAGGAATCCCGGAGACGGTCTCTTCGGAAGATCTGATGGAAGCGGTCCGCAGTGTATTTGCCATGCTGCTGGGACCGGACCGCGCGGCAGCCATTACAATAGAAAGGGCTCACAGAGCTCTGCGCCCAAAACCACCAGCGGGCGACCCTCCTCGGGACACCATATGTGCTCTGCTTAATTATTTGGACACTGCAGACGTCCTAAGAGCGGTGAGGGAAAAGGAAGAAGTTCTTCTTGAGAACAATAAGATCCTGCTATTCCAGGACTTAGCCGCAAGTACACTTGCTAAACGCAGGGCCCTGCGACCGCTGACGGCGGAATTGAGAGCGAGGAAGCACCCCTTGAGGTGGCTGTTTCCATTTGGTCTCAGCACCACCATAAATGGCCGACAGCTCCTGGTGAAACATTCTGACGACTTGCAGAATATCTGGGAGGCTTTAGATATCGCACCGATGGACATTACACCTTGGCTGCCGGTGGCGGATTTTGACGAACTTCCCAAGTTAAATGTTCCTTCTCCATGGAGCCGAGCGGGGAAGTTCAAATCCCCCAAGAAGAGAGCTGGTCCAGCGGATTGAGTTCCTTCACGTGAGACTTTCACAACTTTGCCTAACCTTTTGCTTTTTAGGGTTGTATGAAGGGACTGAATATCATAGTGATTTACTGTTTGATGGCTGACACCTATGTATGTTTATTGTAATACTATCCTGGGACAGGGGACGCAGTGTCATTATAAGATAGGGCTGTCCGCACAGTTTATTATCAATGTTCCACATATAGTGTGTTTATTGAGACGGACGGGATACTAGCATCAGGCAGGTAATATGCTACTCAAGACCGGGTGGCGGTGCTCCGGATGAGATCGTGGCTCTCACCAATAAGTTACCTCCCCCCACATACATCACTATGTATGTCATCTCTGTTATCTACGTTAGTGGATTTTTGGCTTACCTTATCTTCTATGCGGTAGTTATCGACCCATTTCCTTGCTCAATACGGATTTGAAATGGTGGGCAAAGCTCTTGAGCCAGCGCATTTCCAAATTGCTCCCAGAGCTAATAGGAGACGAACAAGTAGGGTTTGTGCCGGGGAGGGAGGGAAGACACAACATCAGCAGAGTACTACACTCCATATTCGTGGCTAAAGAAAGAAAGATCCCCCTATTGCTCCTAGGGACGGATGCTGAAAAGGCGTTCGACAGAGTTAATTGGCTTTTCATGAAAACCTGCTTGGTTGCATTTGGTTTTCCTTCGCAGGTCATTGATGCTATATTTTCATTATACTCAGCCCCTTCGGCCAAAGTGTTGGTTAATGGAACTCTGTCGGACGCCTTTCAGATTAAAAATGGAACTTTCCCCAACCCTGTTTGTTTTGACTTTGGAGACCCTCTTATTGAAATTTAGACAGTCCCCCGTCATTGAAGGACTGAGAATTGAAGGTGTACATCAAAGATGGCGGCCTTTGCTGACGACCTTCTTTTGATGATCACGAACTCAGAGGAAGCCATGCCTCATGTCCTGGGAATTTTTGAACAGTTTGGAGGTGTCTCTAATTTCAAAATAAATATGGATAAATCCGAAGCCTTAGGTTTCTCATTGGATCCTGTCAAAAAGAAGCAGTTGGAAGCTTTGACCCCCTTTAGATGGCCCTCTGAAGCTATAAAATATCTAGGGATCATGGTACCGGCTAATCCAGCTCTCCTCTTCAGGCTTAATTATGCCCCCTTACTAAATAAAATAAAAGCTTTCCTCTCCAAGCCCTCAATACCTAATCTTTCTTGGTTAGGGAGAAAAAATGTATTGACGACATACGTCCTTCCTCAGGTTATGTACACATTTAGATCTCTTCCGATCACTGTCCCAAAGTCGTTCCTGAACAAGCTGAAAACACTCATGGGTAGGTTTCTCTGGGCTGACAAAAGAGCCAGACTGTCTTATGCACCCTTAACCAGGCGCCGGAAACAGGGGGGTATATCCCTTCCGAACCTGTCTATGTACATTCAGGCTATACACTTGGAGAGATGGTTGACCCTTTCTAGGACGCAATCTCTCCCCCTACATATTTCTCTAGAAAGGGCTCTTCTAGGAGAGAATCAGGAACACTTCATATGGAGACACAGTAGCAAGACTCCCAGTAGACAGGTTGTCTTAAGCGACATCACGAGATGTACAATTATGCACTGTAATGCTACCTCAGCTCTCAATATGGGGCGGAACTGCCTTTCACCCATAGTACCTCTTCAGCTACTTCCACAAATGCTCTCAACCACGTCGAGTAGACGACCCAAGATCTGGGGATTTGTTCATGATCTCAGATTGGGGGACTTAGTGAAAATTGGCCCAAGGTCAGACTATTACAATGCCTTGACTGGGAACCCTGTGGATGAGATAGATATGATTCAAAAATGGGACTTCGAAAGTACATGTGCCAAGTTCTTGAGATCTTCACTGCTGCCCCTTCCGGATCCTACCTGGTTGGAGAATTATGTCCTTCTCCCTTCCACGCCCCCAAAATGCCTTTCTCTGATATATAGACAACTACTGACTGAGAGAGATAAGCAGACCCCAGCTTATTTGAGGGAGTGGGAGAGAGAACTGAATATCACATTGGATGACAAAGAAAAGGCATTTATTCTATCTCATTCCCATGGTTTCTCAAGGTGTGTGCGGGTCCAAGAGAACTCGGTCAAGATACTGACTAGGTGGTATCGTATACCGGAATTTCTCCACAAGATTAACTTAATTCCTTCAAATGAATGCTGGAGATGTTCCAAGGGGGTGGGTAGCATCTCGCACATTTGGTGGGCTTGCCAGTCACTGAGACATTTCTGGCATGAAATTGAGACCACTATTAACAAGGTATGCCAGGATAACATTGTCCTCACGGGCGGGCCCATTGGTTCTATTATGGCGCCCAGAAAAAAACTTTAGACCAAAAAAATCCTCGCTGGCTACTCATATGATCACAGCTGCAAAACTCCTTATCCCCATTAAATGGAGGGAGGTTGACCCACCAACCTTGACAATGTGGTACGAGAAAATTAATCTTATCTGTAGGATGGAGGAGTTGGCTGGGTGGGAAAATAATAACAGGGACTTGTTTCTTAAAACCTGGAAGCCTTGGCTTGTGCATATGGAGGAGAGGTATGCTCAGGGCATGGGCTAGTATCGTCTTCATTATTGTGGTATAGTAGGTAATGCATGTTCCATCCATTCACATCCTTTATATCTCAGAGGTATCAGTACTGTGGTAATAGCCATGGGATTGAATATTTGACATCCTGACTGACTTGTTCCCCCCCCCCATTTTCTGTCCTTTTGTTCATGGGTTGTATGTATTTCTCTTATATTGCCTCGAGCGGGTGGAGGCGATGACTGGGAGGGTGGTTGTCTTCCAGCCAATTCTATATCTTGGCCCTAGGATAAAGTAGCATGAATGGAAGAGTTAGTTGACTCTAGCCTTATAGGTGGATACATGACATCTCTTACTTGTGGCTGGGAAGACTCGCCCAACTGGTTGACCCTCTCTCTGCTTTGTATAAAGGTCGAATTGATGCAATAATGTCGTATTTAATATCTGATGTACTAATTTGAACACTGTATGTCTTTATGCGGAAAAAAGGTAATAAATAAAGATTAAAAAAAAAAAAAAAAAGGTTGACCCTCCAGGGCAGAAAAAACCTCATATGGATTTGTGGGTGCACACAGTATTAGGCTTTGATTTAATAGTCCCAATGATGATATTTATAAATGATCTGCAGTACTCCTTAAAGTTTCAAAGCACCAAGTGTGTTTATTAACCAGGTAACATCATAACAGAGAGACGTTTCGACTCTCATGAGTCAACTAACCACTCATGAGAGTCGAAACATCACTCAGTTATGATGTTACCTGGTGAATAAACACACTTGGTGCTTTGAAACTTTAAGGAGTGTTGCAGATTATTTACTAAAATATTTCCCGGCACATCACTCATCCTTCTCCACCCAAATACACCACATCTCCCATCTGCACTTGCAATGTTGAGAGTTTTATTGCAGGTGCAGTGTGTTTGAATGGAGGAGACTGAGTGATTTGTCTGGTCACATGACACTCCATCAACAGCCATTTTATGGACAGGGCCTCTTTGTCCACAGCACAAAAGACTTGACAAACAAGGGGGCATACTGTAATAAAAGTAGCCAGAAAGTGACCAACCTCTTTAGGCTTGTTGCAGTGATGGACTTACTGATCGAGACTATTTGCTTAACCATCCAAACAAAGGAGGACATTAAAGAGCCAGGACATGAAGCTGTCAGGATTCATCCTGCTACGTCTGTTTAGTTTAGATTGTCTTGCCCTCAAGTTCTCCCTCAGTTAAGATGGTGGATTGTGTCTCAGCTGGATGCCATCTTTCTTCCTGTTTCATATTTAAACCTTTCAAGCCTGTGACTAATTGCTTGAGTATTGTCTTTAGCTTCTGCTCGTGCAGTCCTCTTGCTTGGAACTAGCTTTCTGGTTTGTTCCCCTACTAGCGGTTTACCCTGCTACTTTGTGAGATCCTGCTACCTCCTGTTGCCGACACGGATTGCTTGACTACATTCCTGTGCCACCTGCCCTGACCCATTGCTCGTCTGACCTTGGCTCTGCTGCATCCTTCAGTCCTGCACCATTGCTAGCGGTTACAGCTCCGCTTGCTTGGCTCTACTACATCCTTCAGTCCTGCAACCTCCTATTCAATACTCCAGTGTTTCCTGTGTACAGGCCTTGTCCCTGCCATTGGATTCCAACAGTATTCCACTAGTATCGTGACAGAATACTCAAGCCAAAAATGGAATCCGCTGGGACAGGGAGTTCAGAGGTTCGCATTAAATAACTGCAGACTGCTATGGCTAATATGCGCACCGAGATGCAGACTTTAAAAAATAAATATGACGCCTTTGAAGGACAGACTTTCCACAACATCCAAATTTATGGACAAACAATCCATGAGCTACGTGGTACAGTACAGACATTATCCGACCGGATAGTCCACTTGGAGAATCAAGTTTCTGTACCACCCACTATAGTGCCTGCAATGACCCCTAAGTTACCACCATTCAGATTTGGCGGAGACCGCGACAAGTTCTGGGAGTTCCTTAATCAATGTAGGCTACATTTTGATGCAAATTCAACTCAGTTTCCTACCGATAAATCTAAAGTATTATGTATTATTATGCTGCTGACACATAAAGCCATTGCCTGGGCTAGTCCATTGATTGAGACTCAAGATGCCTGGCTAAATCACTTAGAGGACTTTATAGAAGCCATGAATCAAATGTTTGATGATCCCAATCGAGGTGCTACAGCTGAAGCAGCATTACTAGCATTGCGCCAGGGCAGACGACCTGTCACAGAGTATGCAATAGAGTTCAAGAGGTGGGCTGTCGACACCGATTGGAACGAAGCAGCGAAAAAGTCTTTTTTTTTAGAAAGGACTATGCAGCACATTAAAAGATGAACTTGCTCGTGCAGAGGTCCCTTTGGGTTTGGATGCTTTTATTAACTATTGTATTCAAATCGATACCCGACTGTCTGAACTACAAGAGAAATGGGCTACCTTGAATTATGATACTAAGCAGCCTCCATCTTTTCCTGTCTCCACTTCCAAGGAACCCCAAGGAAAGATTTATAGAGAATCAGAAAGTGAGCCTATGCAAGTAGATTCCATACTAAGACATGAAAACGTTGATCGAAGGGAGCATAGGCTTCGGGAAAGTCTATGCTTTTACTTTGGAAAGTCTGACCACTTCCTTATCAACTGCCCTAGCCATCTGCGGAGATTGGTGGCAGCCATTACAGATCCTGACTTTTCAGATGGAGAATCAATTGCTTCGGAAACAGAATTATCTGAGAAAGCAATCATCTATTCCATTTCTTCTGTGGCCCCTTCATATTAAGAAAGAGAATAAAGACTCCCATTGCTTTCTTCCCATTAAATTATTGATTGACTCTAAGTGGATATCCACCTCTGCTATGGTGGACTCTGGGGCAAGTGGCAATTCCATGGACCTTTCTTTTGCGCAAAGGCATGGGGTTAAATTTCTGAAAAAAACCTCTCACCTCTGGTAATGGAGACCGTAGATGGATCCCCACTGAGCTCAGGGCCAGGGGATCAAGAGACGGAACCATTTGAAATCATTACAGGGAGTGCAGAATTATTAGGCAAGTTGTATTTTTGAGGATTAATTTTATTATCGAACAGCAACCATGTTCTCAATGAACCCAAAAAACTCATTAATATCAAAGCTGAATATTTTTGGAAGTAGTTTTTAGTTTGTTTTTAGTTTTAGCTATTTTAGGGGGATATCTGTGTGTGCAGGTGACTATTACTGTACATAATTATTAGGCAACTTAACAAAAAACAAATATATACCCATTTCAATTATTTATTTTTACCAGTGAAACCAATATAACATCTCAACATTCACAAATATACATTTCTGACATTCAAAAACAAAACAAAAACAAATCAGTGACCAATATAGCCACCTTTCTTTGCAAGGACACTCAAAAGCCTGCCATCCATGGATTCTGTCAGTGTTTTGATCTGTTCACCATCAACATTGTGTGCAGCAGCAACCACAGCCTCCCAGCCACTGTTCAGAGAGGTGTACTGTTTTCCCTCCTTGTAAATCTCACAAATCGATGATGGACCACAGGTTCTCAATGGGGTTCAGATCAGGTGAACAAGGAGGCCATGTCATTAGATTTTCTTCTTTTATACCCTTTCTTGACAGCCATGTTGTGGAGTACTTGGACGCGTGTGATGGAGCATTGTCCTGCATGAAAATCATGTTTTTCTTACCTTGCAGACTTCTTCCTGTACCACTGCTTGAAGAAGGTGTCTTCCAGAAACTGGCAGTAGGACTGGGAGTTGAGCTTGACTCCATCCTCAACCCAAAAAGGCCCCACAAGCTCATCTTTGATGATACCAGCCCAAACCAGTACTCCACCTCCACCTTGCTGGCGTCTGAGTCGGACTGGAGCTCTCTGCCCTTTACCAATCCAGCCATCTGGCCCATCAAGACTCACTCTCATTTCATCAGTCCATAAAACCTTAGAAAAATCAGTCTTGAGATATTTCTTGGCCCAGTCTTGACGTTTCAGCTTGTGTGTCTTGTTCAGTGGTGGTCGTCTTTCAGCCTTTCTTACCTTGGCCATGTCTCTGAGTATTGCACACCTTGTGCTTTTGGGCACTCCAGTGATGTTGCAGCTCTGAAATATGGCCAAACTGGTGGCAAGTGGCATCTTGGCAGATGCACGCTTGACTTTTCTCAGTTCATGGGCAGTTATTTTGCGCCTTGGTTTTTCCACACGCTTCTTGCGACCCTGTTGACTATTTTGAATGAAACGCTTGATTGTTCAATGATCATGCTTCAGAAGCTTTGCAATTTTAAGAGTGCTGCATCCCTCTGCAAGATATCTCACTATTTTTGACTTTTCTGAGCCTGTCAAGTCCTTCTTTTGACCCATTTTTCCAAAGGAAAGGAAGTTGCCTAATAATTATGCACACCTGATATAGGGTGTTGATGTCATTAGACCACACCCCTTCTCATTACAGAGATGCACATCACCTAATATGCTTAATTGGTAGTAGGCTTTCGAGCCTATACAGCTTGGAGTAAGACAACATGCATAAAGAGGATGATGTGGTCAAAATACTCATTTGCCTAATAATTCTGCACGTAGTGTATAACACCTCATCACCATGAAATCCTATTGTTTCTATTGATCTCTTCTCCACATTTCCCTGTTAGTCTTGGCCTATCCTGGTTGCAAGCACAGAACTCTGTTATCAATTGGGAGACCAAAGAAATAAGCTTCCCAGCCTCAGTCTGAACAAGGCTCGGAAAATCCGGCTCAAGATAAGGCAGTAGAGTTACCCTCTGCATATAAGGAATTTGCGGACGTTTGCGATAAACAAAATGCGGACAAGGTTCCCCCACACAGAACCTACGATTGTCCTATAGAATTACTTCCTGGTGCACCTATACCTTTTGGAAACATCTACCCTTTAGCCGGCCCTGAACTAAATGCCCTCAAGGACTACATAGAAGAAAATTGGGCTATGGGGTTTATCCGCCCATCTTCCTCACCGGCCGAGGCTCCCATATTCTTTGTTGAGAAGAAGGACGGTTCTTTAAGACCCTGCATTGACTACCGAGAACTTAACAAAATTGCAATCAAAAATTGTTATCCTTTACCATTGATCCCTGAGCTTTTGGAGAGAGTGCGACATGCACATTTTTTTACCATGTTAGACCTGCGAGGTGCCTATAACCTGGTCCGTATCAGATCTGGAGACGAATGGAAGACAGCTTTTAGGTCACGATATGGACATTTCAAATATCTCATTATGCCTTTTGGTCTTTGCAATGCCCCAGCCACTTTTCAACATCTTATCAATGATATCTTCAGAGATCTTCTGGACCAGTTCGTAGTCATCTATATGGACGATAGCTTTATCTTCTCTAACTATATGGAAGAGCATCAGAGACATGTGAGACTTATTTTGGAACGTCTAAGGAAGAATCAACTTTACATTAAGATTGAAAAATGTGAATTTCACCAGACTGAGATCCAATTCCTTGGCCATATAATTTCACCTCATGGTCTACACATGGACTCTAGCAAAATTAATGCAATAGTAGACTGGCCTACCCCAAGGAACATAAAAGATGTTTCAATGTTTCATAGGATTTGCCAATATTTATAGACGCTTCATTAAACATTTCTCAGGAATAATTAAACCTATTTACAGTTGACTAAGAAAAAAAAATGCTTTTGTCTGGTCTCCCCAAGCACAGGAATCCTTTTGTCTCCTAAAAGCCAAGTTCACTACAGACCCTATATTAGTTCATCCCGACCGAGAACTCACCTTCTTTGTGGAAGTAGATGCTTCAGACTGTGCTATAGGAGCTATTCTGTCTCAAAGAACCAGAGAGAAGGGTTTATTGCATCCGTGTGCTTTTTTCTCCCAACGTTTATCCCCTGCTGAGAAGAATTATGATGTGGGGAATAAAGAACTGTTAGCTATCATTGCAGCTTTTAAAGGGAGTCTGTCACCAGATTGTGACCTTATAGACCGCTTACATAGCGCTCTAGCATAGCAGTCTATGATTCTAATGGTACCTTTGATGTGTGCTTCTGAAGTTCCCCCAAGGCAAAAACGGACTTTTATTCAAGGGATCGCAAGTGCCCAGGGCGGGGTTCACCTTGTTGGAGCCCAGGCTGTTCTGCCTCTTTTCGCCATATCCCCGCCCAGCCTCTTCCTCTGCCCGCCCCGCTCTTCCTTTGCGTCCTCCTTCTCTGCAGCCGAATCCCGCGCCTGCGCTATCCATTGCTTGGCCGGGGCATGCGCACTGCGATGCCCATTGTGGGTGTATCTGGTCCGCCTCCTAGCCGTTGGCCGGCGCATGCGTAGTAGCTACTGCGATGCCGTGCCCACAATGGGCATCGCAGTGCGCATGCCCCGGTCAAGCAATGGATAGCGCAGGCGCGGGATCCGGCTGCAGAGAAAGAGGATGCAAAGGAAGAGCGGGGCGGGCAGAGGAAGAGGCTGGGCGGGGATATGGCGAAAAGAGGCAGAACAGCCTGGGCTCCAACAAGGTGAACCCCGCCCTGGGCACTTGCGATCCCTTGAATAAAAGTCCGTTTTTGCCTTGGGGGAACTTCAGAAGCACACATCAAAGGTACCATTAGAATCATAGACTGCTATGCTAGAGCGCTATGTAAGCGGTCTATAAGGTCACAATCTGGTGACAGACTCCCTTTAAGGAATGGAGACATCATCTTCAAGGAACCTCACAGCAAATAATAGTTCTGACTGATCACCGCAATTTGGAATTCGTTAGATCTGCCAAATGTCTATCCCCTCGCCAAGCTCGTTGGAGTCTCTTCCTCAATCAATTCTACTTTGTAATATTGTACAGGCACGGTTCCTGTAACTGCAAGGCAGATGCCCTATCTAGAATCTTTTCTAATGATTCCACTTCTACGATTCCGCCCAAAACCATTGTTCTGAAGTCAAATTTTGTAGGAGTAATCCATAATAAGGACTTGTTTCAAGAGATAAAAGAGGCCTATGACACCGACTCCTTGCTGTCTCGACCACCTGATTATGTGCATTTGGTGCTTAAGAACAAGGTGTGGACCCATGGGTAGCAGCTATATATACCCGAAACAATAAGACTGAAAATTCTAAAATGAGACCATGATTCTAAGATTGCGGGTCAAAAAGGAGTGCAGAAGACACAGAAATTTTTATCCCGTTTCTTTTGGTGGCCCAGTTATCAACAGGATGTAAAGAAATATGTCATGTCATGTGAAGTTTGTGCTATATGTAAGACTCCACGTTCTTCACCCATGGGTTTATTACAGCCTTTGTCGGTCCCCTCTCGTCCCTAGAGGTTCTATTTCTATGGACTTTATTGTAGATCTACCTAACTCTAAAGAAAAAAAACACAATTTTGTAAGTAGTTGACCGGCTCACCAAGGCTGCACATTTCATTCCATGTACCGGCCTACCCTCTGCTAAAGATACTGCTGACCTTGTAGTTCAGAATGTGCTTCATTTTCATGGAGTCCCTGATGAAGTAATCTTGGATCGTGGGGTGCAGTTTACATCATAATTCTGTCAGAAAATTGCGACAAAAAAACATGATTTTTCTTTTAAAAAATGATTTTATTGTGTAAGCCTGAACAAAAATAAATAACTAGACATATTGGGTACCGCTGCATCCATAATGATTTGCTCTATAAATATATAACAAAAATGCCAGAACAGACATTTTTAGTCACCTTGCCTTTATAAAAATCATAAAATTAAGCAATCAAAAAGTCACATGTACCTCAAAATTGTACCACCTAATCCCACAAAAAATTAGCCCTCACATAAGATCATCACCACAAAAATTTTAAAAATATGATCTTCTGAAAATGGCGATGCAAAAAACATTAAAAAAAAAGAAACGATTTGATACATTTGCAAATTAACCTGAGATGAGTCCTGTACGTGAGATGAGTCAGGGAAAGGACTCATCTCAGGTTAATTTGCATATGTATCAAATCGGGTTTTTTTACACAATAAAAGCACACAGAGTTATGGGGACTGGGTATTGCGGATGTGCTAGTGGCCATCTACCAAACCCATGTCCTCAGCTCTATACACAAAATCCCGGTGACAGGTTCCCTTTAAATTTTTCATTTTCACACTCAATTTTTCTAAATTCTATGAAACACCTGTTTGGTTAAAGTGCTCAGGACCCCCTTGATAAATTCCTTAAGTAGTGTACTTTCCAAAATAGGGTAATTTTTTGGGGATTTACACTGTAGGGGTAGCTCAGGATCTCTTCAAATGTGACATAGCACCAAAAAAACTATCCAGTAAAATCTGCTCTCCAAAAACCATATGCCATTCCTTTCCTTCTGAGACCAGTGATGTGCCCATACAGCAGTTTACAACATATAGAGTGTTTACACAAGCTGCAGAATTAGGCTAATACATATAGGGCTTGTTTTTCTGATAACCTCTGCTGTTACAGGACAAAGTGCATTCAAATAATAAATCAGCAAAAAAAGTGAAATCTTTAAATTTCACCACCATTTTCCTTTAATTCTTGTGGAATACTTAGGCCACCTGCACACGTTGCGGAATATGTGTAGTTTTTCCCACGCATATTCCCGTGCAGAAAGACAGCGGTATATTAGGGTATCAGTAAAGTGTATGAGATTACAGAAATCTCATGTAAACTTTGCAGATTTTTCCTTGGTGAAATTGACCTGCATTGCGGATTACAAAATCTGTAGCATGTAATTTATGCTTGTGGCTTTAGCTGCAGATTTCACCGTTTAATGGAGGGGTGAGATCGGCAGCAAAACCGCATCAAATCCACACCAAAATAGGCTGTTGGAAATTGTGGATTTTGCTGTGGATATGCTACAGAAATGCACATAAATCAGCATGGAAATTTGTGCGGATTTTAAACCTGTTCACCCGCACCTGTGTGCAAGTGGTCTTAAGGGTTTGTAAAGGGTTTCTAAAATCAGTTTTAAATAACTTGAGGGGTGTTGTTTTATAATGGGGTCATTTATTAGCCGTTTCTATTATTTAAGCCCTCTCAAAGTGACATAACCGAATTGGTGCTTAAAATTTGTTTTGTAAATTTTAAAAAATTGCTTCTAAAATTCTAAGTCTTCTAACATCTTTTAAAAAATGACATTTGCAAAATAATCCCAACATAAAGTAAATATATGGTGAATGTTAATTAAAAGAAAACTGTTTTATCAGGTATCACTATTTGTTTTTATATCCGAGAAATCCAAATTTAGAGAACTGTGAATTTTTCCAAATATCCATAAATTTGGGATTTTTTTTATAAACAAAGTTAAAACATATTGACTCAAATTTAGAGCTAAGATAAAGTACGATGTGTCATGGGAAAACATTCTCAGAATCAGTTGGATAAGCAAAATTATTACAAAGTTATTACCACATAAAGTGACACATTATAGTTGGGTTCTGTCTGGAATGGACTACTATGGCTTAAAAATAAATGAAAATGATAATTAGTGTTGAACGTATCAAAGTATCTGAAGTGGCCTTCAATCTGAATTTCAGGCAAAAATTCAATTTCCTTCTGTATCATGATAACAAATCAATTTCCTCTGTAATGGTGGTAAAAAAACAAACATACCTCATCCATTTGAGGGCGAAGAGGTGCCCACGGCCATCTTGATTGAAGATCCCATGTGGAATCTCGTGCGATGTCATCAAGCACCGTGCAAGATTTTGCATGGAATCTATAATCAAGATGGCAGCAGCTGCCACTTTGCAATCAAATGTATAAGGTGAGTATTATTATTATTTATTTTACCAGATTAACCCCTGAAAGCCCTATTATTCTCAGATGCCTTGATCAGCGATGAATGGGGCATCTGAGGGGTTCAATGATGAGGGGAAGAGCAACTAATTTGTCACAAAGCAAATTTCATAGTGAAATTCGGCAAAGCAACCAAATCAAATTTTTCTAAACTTCGCTCAACATTTGTTGAATATAGAGTATACAATATTTAACATTTAGAAGTATAAAGGGATTGTCCAACTCATTAAAAAAAATGTACTCCAAGCTACCAAACAGGGCCGATTGGCCATAGACCTTAATGGGAAATTTCCTGGTGGGCCAATGCTCAGGGGGCCGCCGAAGTCGCCATCTCTGCCACTGGCTGGGTTCATAGTAAGCTCTCAGTGCTATTCAACTCTGTGAAAATCCGGTACTTATGTAACCATCCAGCGACATGCCCTCCTGAATGCAACTATGTCCCACATTTCACCTCCTAAGCACCCTGCTCCATTTCTTAATCAGAGACAACTAGAAGAGGAGGAGAGAAAATGGCCTCTATAAATAGCCAACTCAGAGGGAAAGCTTTTGGGGCAATATATTGTGCAGCATTGTGGTATTTGGTATTTTATGCTATGGTATTGCTGACCCCCCTGCTTTTGCTGCCCTGCCTCCTGTCAATGTAGACCCTCCTACAATATGGGGGGGGGGGGTCACTTAAAGTGTTTTTTTCTCCATGGCCACTTTAGGTTCCCAATCTGCCCCTGCTACCAAATGTCTTGGAATAAAAATGTGTATACTCACCCATTTCATCCTCCAGCACTGCTGCTGGGATCCTTCCCACTGGGGTTTTGGCTGCAGCAATGACATTCCTGTATACTCCATGTGAGCACTGCAGCCAATCAACAATCATTGCTGCTGCCAAGATTGGCATCATGGCTACAGTGGTGGGGAGGATCGGAGAGGCAGCGCTGGAAGAAGTGGGGGATGAAATGGGTGAGAATACATTTTTTTTTTTAATTATTAAATTATTTATTAATTTGGACTACCCCTGTAATAATACAAATGCATCCATTCTTAATCAGTCTCTGTGGGCCAGTATAGTGCATTATCTCTTCATAAAAGACAACAAAAGGGTGTATTTAACGCACCATTGTTAGGCAGAAAGTGCCTCAAGAGACCAAATAAGAATAGATACATCTGCGGATATACTTTAAATATTAAATATTTTATGCTCCATGTTGAACAAATGTATAAAAAAATTGAACATAGATGCATAAGAGATTCTATATTTATATGCAAAAGATATAAACTTTTCTAAGTTACTTAGCATCTTTATGTATTCAATATACAGTACTTTTGCGCAATAAAAAGTAATCTTGAATATGTAATGCAATAGGTTTTACCAATTTACTTGCAGGGACACCAGAAGACTAGGTGATTTAGTGTTGTTCCATCAGGAATATATACTGTATTGATTTCCATAATTGTCCTGGAGAAATGAAAGTTGATTGTAGTTAAATGTACAAGGCCACTGCGGTTTTCCGCTCAGCTGATTATCTGTTCATTGGTAGTACAAGGGTTTGTGATGGGACCATAGCTGCCTCAAAAGACACTAATTTTCTCATCCAATATTCATTTCTAGTTTTCTTCCCCATAGCAGCACCTTATTTTGCAATCTCCTGCAAGTATTTGCAATGAGGAGACAGTTTTTAGTAACTTAGATGCCTTTTAAAGTATCTACTTGTTAGATACAGTAGCGGAAATAAAACTGTATTAAAGTATTCTAACAGTCATAGCCTACAGTTTGTTAGCCCCCTAGGACTTGTAATGTTCTGTGCATTACAGAAGGAAGCATCACAGTTATTCAAAGAATATTGCTAGTCTCCATATCAGCTGCTGTTACAATTATAGATCCAGGAGTTTATATGATTTGTCTGCAGAACTTGTTTTAATAAAAGCCAATTTCTTTGTTCGCAAATGATCGACTATTTGAATCAGATTTTATGTTGAACAAATTGATTTTTACAAACATGCTAGGGTGTTTTTTTCATATCGCCATCTATATGGAAAAAAATACAGATGTATTGCACTTCATACCTTGGACAAATAGCAACATAGGTATCAATATCTGTCATATCTCTGACCATGCTGTGGTACACTGGGGGCTTATTCAGCAGTCATCTCATCCTTACCACAGGACTGGATTACAATAAAAGGGTAGACCTTTGAGGTGAGCCAATGGATTTGAGAGAGAGAGAGAGAGAGGTTGAGAGAGAGACAGAACTTTCAATTCAGGTGCAAACAGATTTTTGGAAATTTGCTCGTTTCTAGTATACCTCTATTTAAGCTGTAGGTAGGATTTCGCCTTTATTGTAGTTCATGGAGACAACGTAGCTCCTCCTCCCCTTGACTGTAGGGTGACATCTACATTTATCACATACTAGCATGCCCACAACATACTCCCAAATAAGTTGCTTAATTGTTTTCTGATGTAGTTTTATTTTATTTAGGTACCTGATAGAAAGCATATCTTTAGCTGTTTCCACATGAGACTTTTTTTTATTTTTTTATTGTTTTTATTGGTTTTACAACAGCAGGACGTACAATCTTTGTTTGCCTTCATAGGCGCAAATACAAGAATGCATCTGAAGTAGTACAGTCGTATGATAAAGTGCAAATCACATAATAACACACAAAAAGAGGGAGACAATAACATAGGAAGGTCTGAGGGGAGGAAAGGGATGGGGGGGGGGGGAGAGAAAATTCCCCATGTTGCCATAAGGTTGGACTATTACCAAACACTTGTTGTTATGCTACCGTTGATGTTTGTGAGATCCCTAAAGCTGTACAAGTCAGATCGAAAAACCTCTATAGTCTTTCCAAGGTTTCCATATCGCTTCAAATCTGTGTGGTGTTCGGGCCTCCCAGTGAGCTATCTGCTCCAGGCGGTACAATTGGTCACATCTAGTGATCCATTGTTTTAATGGGGGAATCTCCGTCTTTTTCCAGTAAACTGCAATGAGTATTCTGGAAGCCGCCAGTAAAATTTGACTCAACTTTCGCGTGTCTCTAGGGCACCTGAGATCCCCGAACACCCCAAAGAGACAAACTTTCGGAGAGACCGGAAATGGTATCTTACATATCTCAGACAGGACTCTACATATTTTTTGCCAGTAGGGAGAAATCTTCGTACACTTCCACCATAAATGGCTATGATTACCTATATCCTGTTCACATCTCCAGCAGTTTGGGCTGCATTCAGGGAACATGCGGTTAATTCTTTGTGGCGTATAGTACCATTGAGTGAGTACCTTATAGCTATTCTCTTGTAGTTTGACACACCTGGACACCCCATGAGGAGCCATCAATACACTTGATCCTTTTTTGAATATGCGCACCACGTTTGCCTTGCGCCAATCACTTGGCACTGTACCAGTCCCTAGAGAATCGCTAAAAATGATAAATAGGGCACAGCAATGACAGAACAGAGCTCTTTAAGCACTCTTGGGTGTAATCTATCTGGACCTGGAGTTTCGTTCACTTTTACCCTATTTAACTTCTCGTGGACCATATCTATAAATAGCCAATTGAGTATATCACTGGATGTGCTAACAACCCCGGCACCACAGATATAAGCTACTTTCTCTTCTTTTGTACATACAGAGCTAAAAAAAACTTTTTAGGAACTCTGCATTATCCTTATCTTCAGTGACTACCCCCCTTTACCATTATTTAGGGGACTTACCTGCTCAGACTTAGGTTTTTTAGCATTTATATATTTAAAAACTTTTGGGGATTTGTTTTGCTTTCTTTTGCTACCTGCTGTTTATTTTTGTATCTTTGCTAATTTTATCTCCTTTTTGATGATTTTTTTAAGCCCTTTGTAATCTTCAAACGCTACAGCTGAACCCTCAGATTTGTATTTTTTAAATGCCCTCTTTTTTAAACTCCCTTTTTTATCTGCTTTGCCTTTCTATCAATCTTATAAGCAGCTGTCTTCCGGACCTTCTCTTGACCTCCACTGTACCTGTTGACTGCCATTTCCTTTACATTTCAAACTAAGGAATAGTGTTGAAAGGCATAGGCAATATTCAAATTTAAGCTATTTTGTGAATTTTTGGCCGAATATTCGCCATCAATTTGCAAATTCGAGAATTTGTGATCTCCAGTCATTGTTTACCTGATTGCAAAAATCAGCAATGTAATATATTCACGATAAATTTGCAATTTGAATATTCAACACTATTCGCAAATACAAATATATAGCACTATATTCTAAATATTTGAAAATTCTGAACACTACTGAGGAAATGGCAAACTGAAAACGCTTTGCTATCTTCTTATAGCCTTCTTCTGCTTTGTGGGCCTAAACCATTTTCATGTTTAGAGTTTTAGACAGCTGTTTAGAAGAACACATGGCTGCAGTTTTTTTGTAACAAGGTTAGAGGAGTTTGGAAATTTATAAAGCTTTGAAATTTGCATCGCCTCGCCTTTCCTAATGTTGATTGTGTACAAGCCTTAAAGGGGTTGTCCAAGTTATATTTATTGATGACCTATCCTCAGCATAGTATAGAGAAGGAAGACCGGCACTCGCGATTTAATTTTTTCACTGCGATTTATTCGGTCACTTATTAATACATAGTGACGCGTTTCAGCACTAAATCGTGCTTTCTTCAGACCATATGATACGCTCCTACCATTGCACCTTATATACATTAAAAGGACAACAACTGAACTGACGTCATGTGATGTAAAGCTCCTCCCACATGGAGGCCGATACAGACTCCGCGATGTAGATACCATAGACCATAGGAGTCAATGTAAAGCGGTGAATATTTAAGTCCGCTGAAAATAAAACATGAATCAAAATATAAGTATTATGCAAACATAATCAGGCATGATTAGATAAAGCCAGAAATATTATAATCTCTATTGAGACCTCTCGGTTCCACCGTTTGTAACCGGTGGATCCAGTATGCTTCTCTCTTTAGAAGCAGTTTGTTTCAATCACCACCGCGGCGGGGTAATGATACACTTTCAAAAACTTGGAATCGCAGTTGAGATATTGCGTGTCATTTCTCATGGAAATGATGCGGTAAAGGAAGCAGTAAATTCTCAGTGCGGATAGTAGATTTATGTTTGCTTAATCTGTCTTTGCTGGCTTGAATATGAGAGATTTGTCCTCAAGTAAATGGTTCAGTGCGTGTTTCTCTTCTGAGGTTAGATTGTGTCTTATATGTAGATTCCCTTGTCTATAATGTCGGCCTCCATGTGGGAGGAGTTTTACATCACATGATGTCAGTTCCGCATCGAGGTTTCACCTACATAAAGTAGGCCGCAGGGACATTTAAGGATATATATATTACATGTTTACTGTCGCATGTGAACATGCCCTTAATTGGGATCTGTTCACCAGAGTGGGGATGAGGTAAACAGGCACCTTTTGATGACACTGGAACAGTTACATTACAGTTCAGGCATGGGAATGTGCCCTGACGTGGGGTGGTCAGTGCAGTTTGCCTCAGGCCTGGTCTATTGGTACCTATGTCAGCTCTAATGATTTTGTCGCGGATGTTATCTGCTCTTTTAAAGCACATCATTGGTGGATTTTGAAATGCCTCTATCTGAGGGTACGACCTCAAGACTATGTGCCAATGCTTGTTAATGATACCCCTGATTTTTTGTGTCCATGGGTGATATTTCACCACTAATGGAATACGTGGCGGTTTATTGGTTTTCTGTCCCTGTGGTTTATCAAGTTTTTTCCTTTGAGCTTCTAATAGGTGTTTGGGATAACCTCTATTGAGAAATTTACTTGTCATTTCTTTCATCCTTGTTTGACAGGTATCAGGGTCAGTTACGATCCTTTTTACCCGTTGATATTGTGAGAAGGGAATGGCTTTCTTGGTTGCTGGGGGATGACTACTTGTAAAGGTAAGTAGACTTACGGTCGGTTTCTTTAGTGAATAGATCAGTGTAAACCGTGCCATCATCGTTGCGTATCACCCATGTGTCAAGGAAGGCTATTTTGTGATGGTCAAAGTGCATAGTGAACTGTAGTTCACTCCAAAAGGTTGAATTCCGTGAAGGATGGAACGTCGCCTCGCCACACGCAAAACACGTCATCGATAAATCGACGCCAAAATGTACAGTGTTTCAAGTATAATGGATTGGAATAGACAAATTCACTCTCAAATGATGACATGTAGCTATTTGCGTACGGCGGTGCGACGTTCGATCCCATCGCGGTCCCGCGGCACTGTTGAAAAAACTTATTTTGGAATAGAAAATCGTTTTTTTCTAATACAAACTTTAAGAGTGTCAGAAAAAACTCCTTTTGGGGTGCCGTATGACGGCTAGTATTCAACAATCTAGACGCTGCTTCCAAGCCTTTTTCATGGGTAATGGAGGTGTAGAGGCTGGAGGTGTAAAGGCTGCATACGTCAAATGTGACAAGTATGCAGTCTCCGTCCATTTTAAGGGGACGGACCTCACTCAAAAAATGCCCTGTGTCACGTATGTAGGAGGGTGACTCTACAGTCAAAGGTGTGAGAACTTTCTCCAGAAAAATGGCTGGGGGGAAAGAGGATGGAATCAGAGGAGGCCACTATAGGGCGTCCAGGTGGTCTTGTCATAGATTTGTGAATTTTTGGAAGGGTGTAAAACACCGGCGTAATTGGATGCTGATTTATTAAAAATTCACTTAGTTTATTATCAATGATGCCATCCTCTCTGGCCTCCATCACTATTTTTTGCAATATACATTTAATTGAGTATACTGGATCTGAATGTAGGATTTTGTATGTGTCATTTAATTGACCTAGAATCTCTGTTATGCAGTACTCCTTGTCAAGAATCACCAGCCCCCCCCCTTGTCTGCTGGCTTGAATATGAGAGATTTGTCCTCAAGTAAATGGTTCAGTGCGTGTTTCTCTTCTGAGGTTAGATTGTGTCTTATATGTAGATTCCCTTGTCTACAATGTCGGCCTCCATGTGGGAGGAGTTTTACATCACATGATGTCAGTTCCGTTGTTGTCCTTTTAATGTATATAATGCAATGGTAGGAGTGTATCATATAGTCTGAAGAAAGCACGATTTAGTGCTGAAACGCGTCACTATGTATTAATAAATGACTGAATAAATTGCAGTTAAAAAATTCAATCGCGAGTGCTGGTCTTCCTTCTCTATACTGCTCGTCGGGATGCCTGCCTACTGACACGTGCACCGCAAGTATTCTAGTGCAGTGCCGACCTTCATCTACAACACACTATCCTCAGGATAGGTCATAAATATCAGATTGTCTGGGGTCCGACACTCCGATAGGCTGTTTGAAGAGAAGGCGCGCACCGTGCCAGCGATGCCTCCTCTTCATTGTTTACCTGCTCGCCATTGCATCTGCAGTGGTGAGCAGGTGTAATTACACCCAAGCCGTCCCATTCATTTCAATGATATGGATCGCTTCTACAAACCGGATTCCCAAAAAGTTGGGACACTATACAAATCGTGAATAAAAACTGAATGCAATGATGTGGAGATGGCAAATGTCAATATTTTACTTGTAATAGAACTTAGATGACAGAACAAATGGTTAATCAGAGTAAATGTATCGTTTTAAAGGAAAAATACATTGATTCAAAATTTCACGGTGTCAACAAATCCCCAAAAAGTTGGGACAAGTATTAATAAGAGGCTGGAAAACGTAAATTTGAGCATAACGAAGAGCTGGAAGACCAATTAACACTAATTAGGTCAATTGGCAACATGATTGGGTATAAAAAGAGCTTCTCAGAGTGGCAGTGTCTCTCAGAAGCCAAGATGGGTAAAGGATCACCAATTCCCACAATGTTGCGCAGAAAGATAGTGGAGCAATATCAGAAAGGTCTTACCCAGCGAAAAATTGCAAAGACTTTGCATCTATCATCATCAACTGTGCATAACATCATCTGATGATTCAGAGAATCTGGAACAATCTCTGTGCGTAAGGGTCAAGGCCGTAAAACCATACTGGATGATCCGGGCCCTTAAACAACACTGCACCACAAACAGGAATGCTACTGTAAGGGAAATCACAGAATGGGCTCAGGAATACTTCCAGAAACCATTGTCAGTGAACACAATCCACCGTGCCATCCGCCGTTGCCAGCTGAAACTCTACAGTGCAAAGAGGAAGCCATTTCTAAACAAGATCCACAAGCTCAGGCGTTTTCACTGGGCCAGGGATCATTTAAAATGGAGTGTGCCAAAATGGAAGACTGTTCTGTGGTCAGACGAGTCATGATTCGAAGTTCTTTTTGGAAATCTGGGACGCCATGTCATCCGGACCAAAGAGGACAAGGACAACCCAAGTTGTTATCAACGCTCAGTTCAGAAGCCTGCATCTCTGATGGCATGGGGTTGCATGAGTGTGTGTGGCATGGGCAGCTTGCATGTCTGGAAAGGCACCATCAATGCAGAAAAATATATTCAGGTTCTAGAACAACATATGCTCCCATCCAGACGTCATCTCTTTCAGAGAAGACCCTGCATTTTTCAACAAGATAATGCCAGACCACATTCTGCATCAATCACAACATCATGGCTGCGTAGGAGAAGGATCCGGGTACTGAAATGGCCAGTCTGCAGTCCAGATCTTTCACCTATAGAGAACATCTGGTGCATCATAAAGAGGAAGGTGCAACAAAGAAGTTAGAGGCCTGTATTAGACAAGAATGGGAGAGCATTCCTATTTCTAAACTTGAGAAACTAGTCTCCTCGGTCCCCAGACGTCTGTTGAGTGTTGTAAGAAGGGGAGATGCCACACAGTGGTGAAAATGGCCTTGTCCCAACTTTTTGGGGATTTGTTGACACCATAAAATCCTGATTCAACATATTTTTCCCTTAAAATGGTACATTTTCTCAGCTTAAACTTTTGTTCCGTGATTTATGTTCTATTCTGAATAAAATATTAGAAGTTGGCACCTCCACATCATTGGATTCAGTTTTTATTCACGATTTGTATAGTGTCCCAACTTTTTGGGAATCCGGTTTGTATACACTTGTATAGGAGCGATCCGTCCCATTGAAATGCAATGGTGAGCAGCTAAAAATGAAGAGGAGGCAGAACTGGCACGGCCCACGCCTTCTCTTTAAACAGCTGATCGGCGGGGGTGCCGGGTATAGGACCCTAGCCGATCTGATATTGATTACTTATCCTGAGTATAGGTCATCAATAAATATAACTTGGACAACCCCTTTAACTCTAAGGTCTATTTAAGGTCTGAGACATTGGTCATCTTTAACTTTATGCCTTTTGGAGATTATTTTATCTTCCACATGCTAAGCTGTTCAAAGTAACAGTAATTTGATCAGGGGTGCCCAAAAGTTTTCATGCTACTGTATATATATATATAGTGTAGAGTGTGCACTGACAGGCAATGGTAATTGTGCTGCCCCCGTCATTGAACCCCTCAGATTCCGCATTCATCGCTAATCATGGCATCTGAGGTCAATATTAAAGCATTTTAGGTGTTGATCATAAAAATAAATTTTTTTTACTTACCTCATCAATTTGAGCACAAATACGTCGCCGCAGCCATCTTTCTTGAAGATCCAGCACAAAATCTTGTGCAGTGCGTGATGACGTCAATCCACTGGCTGGTGTGGTGACATCATACATCACCGTGCACAAGATTTTGTGCAGGATATTCAAGCAAGATGGCCCCGGCGGCCTCTTCAAACTGAAATGGATGAGGTAAGTATGTTTTCTTTTTATTTTTACTGGCTTTTCAGCAAAAATTGATCGTTATCACACAGCACGAGAAAATTTGACTTTGCAGCAAATTTTATTTTTCCTGAAATTTGGCTTGAAGTTCACTTCGGACACTTAGATTCACTCAACACTAATATATATTCTACTTTATGCTAATATGTATATATATATACATATATCATGCTTTCCCCTATGATATAAGTGTGAAAATATTTCTTGGCAAATGCTTATTTGGAAAGTGGCATACCGAAACAGATATTTCATATTGTAGAAAACATTATGCATTTTTATTGTCCCATGGCGTTGTGGTTACCAATAAAAAGCAATAAAAATGTTGAAGTAACAAGACTTTAAGTGCTCCAATCCATGGAACAAATTATTAATTTCTATATTGTGGAGGAATGTCTTCTACATATATTAGATATTTTTTAACAGAAGAATGGAAACTGATGACTATTGACCGTTGATTTGATTTCTAAATCTCAGACTTGTGTCTTTACCTCCCTTAATTAACCCTCTGTTGTTCAGACATGGATTTGATTATAGATGTTCTGTTTTTCCATTTGCATGCTGTTCTGACACATGCAGTCCTTCCTAGCTATTAGACCCAGCTCTGACCGTGACCCCGACTTTTTACCTCTGTCTCTGATGTTCCTCTCTGATTATATGGAATTGGCCTTGTTTGATTCTTCTTTCACCTGTTTGCTCCACCAGTCACATGGTACTTTGCAGACACAACCAGGGATTTTCTAGCAGTAGATAGTAGAGTATAAGAGTGAAGACCTGTGCCAACTTCTAACCAGAGTGGCCTGACCGTGGAAGCACAAATGCTAAACAGGTTTTCCCTATAATGACAAATGTAAAACATTAAACAATTACTAAACTTTTTTTTCTCTTTTCTGTCTAGAGAACTATCAAACTGAAAGCTAGAAAACTGTCACCAGCATAAGGTAATAAAAGGTATGCTGTGTCCCTTATGTGTCTACATAGCATACTTTTTTTTAATACCTTTTATGAGCTACAGTGCTGGTAATCCAAAGGAGTCGTGATATTCATGAGCTGCAGACCCCTGTCCTCCTGATGATGATTGATATTTTTCTCCCTATGCATAGTAATAGTAAATCGCTGCCTATGGTTTTACATAGAGTCCACTAAATTACCTATTTGGATGTCTTTTCTTGTATGCAAAGAAATACCTCCCAAAGAAAGAGAACCATCTTTCTAGTGTCAACTCGTAGAAGGGACTCCACTTACACATGGTGGCACTAGTAAGATGGTTCTTTTTCCTTGGGAGATACCTCTTTGCATATTGTTTTCCCTTGAAACATTAACAAGTCCCCATACAGGGCTGGTCTCTTTAAGGACAATAATCTACCCAAGCAGTCTTTTCTTGTTATAGTAATCCAAGAGAACAGCTCAATTTAATAAAGATTAATAACAGTCTGTCACATCTCAACAATGTCCTCTAAGTGCATTAGCAAAAACAGTAAAGTGTTACTATGAAGCTGGCTGTCCTGAGAATCACCACTAACAGCATACAGATAATGTGTGTAAACTTCTGACTTGTTCTGTAAATAGTATTAGCCTTAAATAAATTAAAAATAAATAAATAAATAATAGTTATGGGTAGACTGAGCACCATTCCCATTTTTAAAGCTTTCTTGATTCGGAATTCTTCAAATGTCACCTTTTGGAATTTGTCCCTTTTAAAGGTAATTTTTAACTCATTACTTAAAATTGTAAAGGATATCAATTAATTTTGTAGATTTTCTTGTTTAGGGAAAAATGGTTAGAAAAGGAGAAAAATATATATATTTTCATTCTAGGACTCAGGCAGAAGAGATTTAAATTGGTGATTATTGTATGTTTGTGGTAATGTATATCCTGCCTGACAGGAGCGTATTAAAGCCGAGCACCTGACAACCACAACCAAGCAACACTTGTTTGTGTTGCATAGGATGTCTAAGTGAGAGATGCTTTTTTAATTTTAAGAAATGTTTGGTCAATTTTTTTATGTGTCTTTTTTTTACACTTTGTCTGTCTCTGCTATTTATCCATATCTCATTATCTATCTATCTATCTATCTATCTATCTATCTATCTATCTATCTAATCAAATAACATGTATTGGCAGGACTATATACATTTTAGCATTGCCAAAGCACGTGGGAAATAATTGTTTAGGTTTGGGGAATAGGGACAAATCCAGGGTGGGGATATAGGAATCCATGGTATATCCGTCTCCTCTCAGTGCATGGCAGGCAGTAATATATTGTGCTGCTATGGCTGCTGTGTTCCTCTTCACCCAACAGTATGGAGAGTCTCTCTACCTCCTCCATTGAAGTCTGGGCAGAGATCAGACAGTCTCCTGAAGTGAGAATCCCTCACTGCTGAGTATTTGAGCACCGCAGCGGGAAATGAGCCGCATCCACCACGGCCTCCTGGTTGCACTGCTGGCCCAGTCTGCTCTCCCTGGACATGTACCTCTGTCGGTGATGGCTGCATTCGATGACCAGGCTGTTGGCGCTCAGTCTGTACCAGCTTAGGATCTGTAGGTCTCTGGGGTTGGAGAGTTTCTCCAACCCTGGGGCCAGTTTGTACTCCCTCTGCAGGCTCTGGTATACTGTCAGCTTTTGTGAGGTACGTATGTTGTCCCTCCAGATGCTGATATACTCCTCTTTGACATTGTGTATCATCCTCCCTGCTGCCAGGCTGTACTGGTTGGTGGCTTGAACAGGCTGAGTTTCGGTGACTTGTTGCTGGGTGCTTTGTCTTTCTGGGGCTTCTTGGTGTAGCAAGGCTTTGTGATGGTATGAGCTGGGATTGCTGCTATGCAGATGGGCTCTGAATGATAGTGCCCTCTTCTGGACAGCAAAGTAAAGTGGGAATCTGCCCAGTTCTGCTCGTCAGGCACTGTTTGAGGTGCTTCTGTAGACCTGGAGAAGGTGTTTGCAGAGTTCTAGGTGGAATAGTTCTGTTGGCCCAGAGTCTCACTTTGCCCAGTCCGGGTATGTGTCTGGGCCCCAGACTTCGCTGCCATACAGGATGATTGGGGCGATGATGGTATCAAGGATTTTAAGCCAGACGGTCACTAGTGCCTTAGGACGCCTTCTGATGGCATAGAAGGTTTTGCTCACCTTGTCTTTCAGTGTTTCCATGGCTTTCTTAAAACTCCCTGATTGGCTGATTTCTAGGCCCAGGCAGGTGTAGCTGTCAGTTTCTTAAAGTGGACAGTTGTTTAGCAGGAAGGGAGGACGCGCGGCTGCTTTCCGGTTTATTTTCTGGAACACCATGATGTTGGTTTTCTTTGGATTGATGGGCACTGCCCACTTGTTACTGACTTTCTCCAGGATATCTTGGAGACCTTTCTCAGTTGGTGATAGTAGCAGAAGATCATCTGCATAAAGGAAAAATTTCACCTCTGTGTCATGGAGAGTGAGACCAGGTGCTGAGGAGGACTCCAGAGCCTCCGCCAGCTCATTGATATAGAAGTTAAAGAGGGTTGTACTGAGGCTGCAGCCCTGTCTGACTCCTTGGCTCTGCTGGAAATAAGCTGTTCTCCTCCCATTTACCTTCACACTGCATCTGTTCTCAGTGTAGGAACTTCTGATGACATAATATGTTTTTTATCCTATTCTGCTTTCGAGAAGTTTCGGGAATAGGCCCGGGTGCCACACTGAGTCAAAGGCCTTCTTAAAGTCCACAAAGAAGGCATAGATCTTTGTATTGTGGACATGGCTCTTGATGAGGCTCTGCAGGGCGTAGATGTGGTCTGTGGTGCGGTGGTTTGGACGTTGTGCTGGGTGAGGAAGCTGAGGATCCTCATATTCAGGATATTGCTGAGGAGTTTCCCCAGGTTGCTGCTGACGCATATCCCTCTATAGTTGGCTGGGTCCTACCTGTCTCCGCTCTTGTGTATGGGGGTGATTCCCTGGTTACAGCTCTGGGGGAAGTAGCTGTCACTCAGCACAATATTGTAGAATTTTACTAATGCGGCTTAGATACCTGGCAAGTTGTATTTGATCATTTCTGGAAGGATCCCATCTGGGCCACTGGCTTTTTTTACTCTTTATCACTGAGATCCTCTCTGTTATCTCCTGCAGTGTGATCAGTGTGTCTAGAGGGTTTTGGAAATCTTAGATTTTTTTCCTCCATATCCTTCAGCTTTTTCGTAATTTCTTTTTGTTCTGGGCTTTGGTCCTCCCTCAAGATCTCTTTGTAAAGATCCTTGAAGTATTGGAGCCAGATGTTTCCGTTTTGCATGTGGAGGTTGGTGTTCTTGCTGGTTTTGTCTATGTGCTTCCATATGTGAGATGCGATTTCCCTCTATCATGGCTCTATGGGCCAAGGAAACAGATTGGCTTGCACAAGTAACAAGGATTTTTAAGGATGAAGCGACTGTCACATCCCAGTCTATCCAGCCGAATGTTGTAGAGATGTAAAAAGTGCTGGAGAATCTGTATAGAAACAGAACCAAAACTTGGTAGAACAAAGCGGCACTGGAACAATATCTCATGAAGGACCTGACCCCCAGGGGGCTTCTGGTACAGGTATACCCCTAATTTCCACTTGAGGATGATCTGTTGAAACAGAGGTGGGAGGACACCTGAAAATTGTGTTTCCATACCTTTATTGAATTACTCATAGGTTATGAGAGAAAGCATTTTGATGATATTGAAAAGTCGATTGCACCACTACAGGACAAACTGCGTGGCCTGGTCGACTCCGATGCACTTTCACAGTTAGAGCAGAAATTGGAGAATGATCAGGCACGGTGGGATAAGAAGAACCAGGAGATTAAAGCAAAAAAAATCCAACGCAATATACTCGATCACCAACAAAATCGTGTGTTTCGCAGGCAATACCAGCGCAGAACGAATGTACACAACCACGTACACCACTCAAGAGGAAATATAACAACTCTGGAGACTCCAAGAACGGAGAACTTAAGCCCCGGTGAAATTGGAGGCCCTCCGAACATTAGAAGCACTATTGCTGGAACAGGAGGCAGCAGAAGAGGTCGATACCTAGTCAGTTCCTATGTGCAAAAAGAATATGTACATCTAATACCGATTTTGAACGCGAATCGGACATACTTAGACAACGCTTCAAACAATGGGGATATCATCAAAAAGACATACAACGGGGCTACTTACGTGCAAAAAATAAACAGCAGGAGACACTTCTCACGGCCAGACACATGGATACTTCATCTTCCCCACAGATAGTTAGGATGATCACTAACTACAATACGCAATGGTCTAATATTAGAAAGATCTTTTCCAAATTTTGGCCTGTATTGAGATCAGATCCTGATCTTGAATGGATCCTTACACCAACTCCAGCATTTGTGGCAAAGCACAGTAAAAATCTGAATGAGATCCTTGTGCGCATCCATATCCATTATGGGGCTCGGTGCAATGTGGCCATTGCAGTGTATGTAAGGCCATTGTCAAAACGGACACTTTCAGTGATTCCTCTGGTCAACAAACATACAATATTGTGCATTTTATTAATTGCAGTACATCTGGAGTCATCTACTACACTACCTGCCCCTGTGGTCTTATATATGTCGGGATGACTACACAGGAATTTTGTATTTGTATCCAGGAACATCAGAGTGACATAAGGGCGGCTGCCAGGATTATTGACTCAGAAAGGGACACAATTGTAAAACTTAAACCAGTGGCGAGTACACCTCGGCCTAAAAGGAGGCGATATCTTCAAACGTCTGAAACAAGTAGAAAGCAACTGGATAGTGAAGCTCAAAACACAAACACTAAATGGACTTAATGATAAAATCCCTTTTGCATCTTTTCTGTAATGGCATCTCCTTAAATCCTTGTTCCTATTTTAATATTATTTATGTTATCAGCTTTTGGTGTTTGCGCTGGTACAGTATATTGGGGCATTATTCCTTTTGCTTGTTTCTATAGGTGTGCAATTGGGGCATTGCTTTTTTGTCTCTGAATTCTTTCTATAGGTTTGCAACATTCTATCTTACCAATATTTGGCTGGCGTTTTGTATTGCTCCTGTTCTGGTATATGTTATTGGTGTGGGTCCACTATGCTATACCGCGATGAGGCAAGTGTGGGCTTCTTTCTTTCTATGTCCAATTGACTCTGTGTTTTTGGAGAAAAAAAATTGGGAAGTTTTGTGGCATGACATGGTATAATTGTCTGGTGAAATGGCACTAACCACTTCAATGTTTCTGTGATGCATTAAATGTATGCATCCTCTTGGTGCTCAGAGGACAGCTATGGGCAATTTAGCACAAATCTTGTGTTCCTGTACACTTACACCTGGTGTTTCTTTTTTTTTCTTAATTTGTAACGGTATCTCCCTCTTTTTTGGTAGATGTAACAAACTTTTGGTGATTAATATCAAGCTGCATTGGCTCGTCACCTATTTGATACTGTACGCCTTCATGTTCTGTGTGTGCCACAACAGTGACTCTGGTGATATTTTGTTTGATGTACGAACCCTTTTAGGTTTATCAATTTTGTAGTCGGTTGCTGTTGGCGCCAGTATCTTTTTATCTACCTATTTATTTATTTTTGTTGCTGACCGCGCATTTGCACTTGCACTTAATTATCTTTTCAGTCCACCAATCATGCAGCACCAGCCCTAGTGTTTTTTTATTTAGTTTTTAACCATGTGTTTTATCAATCATGTGTATTACAGTGATTTTAATAAAAAATTTATGGTATGATGATATCTTGTGTTGGCATATTATTTTATGTGATTTAGTGAGTATCCATATATCCTTTTTGTTACTGATAATTTGACTATATATGGGTCAGATATATTTATATGGGAATTAGTTTTGGTGTTTCATTTATGTGCTTCCATAGTTCCCAGAAGGAGTTGTCTTGGAGTTGGAGGAGCTTGGTTGAGATGTTGCCTTGCTTTTTCTTTCTTAGGATGTTTTTGTATTGCTTTTGTATGTTGTTGTAGACTTCCTTCAGACTGGTGTTGTTCAGATTTTGGTGTTTCCTATTTGAGACCATTCTTAGCGCCTTACTTATATCTTTAAACTCCCGGTTGAACCAATTGTTGGGTTGTTGCATCTTTTGAGGTCAGACATTTCCACCATAGTGTAAAGTATATTATTAAAGTGGGAAAATGGAATAGACGGCTCTACTATTCAGGCAAATTATCGAGGTGCAAAGCTGCTAGAACTGACTCACCCAGTCAGAGGTAAAATAAATGAAAATTAATAGATAAGCAGGCACACTCTGATTTGGGTCAGTCTATTAATTTATTTATATATCTGATGATATTAGAATGTATATTGTATTAAAATAATATAGCAATATAATATAGCAACGTGTAAAAATGTAGTAAGAAAGAAGAAGTGTATTTTGCTATATGTCCTTTAAATAAATAATAGAGGGGATAGTAGTGAAATGTAGGAATAAGTGAGTCACCACAAAATGGTTACCAGCTGGTATTGAAAAGTTGCGCTAAAAAATGATGCGCTAGTAAAAATTGAATGAAAAAATTAAGAACACTTGTCCTTTATAAAACAGTCTTTATCATAAAATAATAGCCTTGAGGTGGAGGGTAAATGGAGGGTAAAATAGTGTGCTTTTATCTTTGTTTCTCCATATATAGGATAGTCTTTTATAAGGTAATATTCGCTGGATAGGATATTAATAATACATCTTATGTCTCCTTTTATGTAATCACCGCTGTTAAATGGAGGATAAATGATGCGCCTTGTAAGTATATATCGCTGTTAGTCTTTCTTCATAAGGCAGCAGGCATGTACATCATAAATTATATGTAGCAATATACAACATTATACTTCTTGTGTTGAGCTGTGGGAAGAAGGGATGCTCTGTGCCAGAGTGCGGCGTCCCGCACTGTCTCTGGCTGCAGAGGTCACTTACCCTTCACCCGGCGCTATTGCATTCGGTCCTTTGGTGGTGATCGGCTATCTCTGAGCGGCTATCTCGAATACAGTTTAGGAGTCGGCGGCGTGTTGCCAAGGACGCCGGGGGGGTGGTTTGCGCGTCTGGAGAGTGACGCAAGCTGTCACGTGATCGCAATTTTCTCCCGGCTTATTCTGAATGGTCCCGGCTTCTTCTGAATGGTCCTCTTGCTCTGTTACGAGTAGTGGGTATTCTGACAATCCTCTGCTCCTTAAACGCGTTTCGGGAGTCTCTCTCTTCATCAGTAAGTGGAGGATTGTGGTAGATGCTGGGGTTTTTATAGGACAGAAGTAATCAAACTCAATTGTGAGCTAATTATCTTTGTCAATTAGTGTTCTTATGTCTTGTTCAAATCAAATATGCTGAATTCCTATTAGGCACATTTAATTTGTGGCAAGAGTAAAATTTGCACAAATTGTGGAAATGTGAAGAATAATAAATATTGTTCCCAGAGGGGGTTAAAAACCACTAATCAAAGAAGCCAAACTACCACCGGAACAAATTGACTACATAATAGGAGGCATAGATTTTATACTCAACCACAACTATTTCTACTGGAACTCACATTTTTACCTACAGACTAGAGTTGAGCGAACACCTGGATGTTCGGGTTCGAGAAGTTCGGCCGAACATCCCGGAAATGTTCGGGTTCGGGATCCGAACCCGATCCGAACTTCGTCCCGAACCCGAACCCCATTGAAGTCAATGGGGACCCGAACTTTTCGGCACTAAAAAGGCTGTAAAACAGCCCAGGAAAGAGCTAGAGGGCTGCAAAAGGCAGCAACATGTAGGTAAATCCCCTGCAAACAAATGTGGATAGGGAAATGAATTAAAATAAAAATTAAATAAATAAAAATTAACCAAAATCAATTGGAGAGAGGTTCCATAGCAGAGAATCTGGCTTCCCGTCACCCACCACTGGAACAGTCCATTCTCAGATATTTAGGCCCCGGCACCCAGGCAGAGGAGAGAGGTCCCGTAACAGAGAATCTGTCTTCATGTCAGCAGAGAATTAGTCTGCATGTCATAGCAGAGAATGAGGCTTCACGTCAGCCACCACTGCAACAGTCCATTGGCATATATTTAGGCCCAGCACCCAGGCAGAGGAGGGAGGTCCCGTAACAGAGAATCTGTCTTCATGTCAGCAGAGAATTAGTCTGCATGTCATAGCAGAGAATGAGGCTTCACGTCAGCCACCACTGCAACAGTCCATTGGCATATATTTAGGCCCAGCACACACACAGGCAGAGGAGAGAGGTCCCGTAACAGAGAATCTGGCTTCATGTCAGCAGAGAATCAGTCTGCATGTCATAGCAGAGAATGAGGCTTCACGTCAGCCACCACTGCAACAGTCCATTGGCATATATTTAGGCCCAGCACACACACAGGCAGAGGAGAGAGGTCCCGTAACAGAGAATCTGGCTTCATGTCAGCAGAGAATCAGTCTGCATGTCATAGCAGAGAATGAGGCTTCACGTCAGCCACCACTGCAACAGTCCATTGGCATATATTTAGGCCCAGCACCCAGGCAGAGGAGGGAGGTCCCGTAACAGAGAATCTGTCTTCATGTCAGCAGAGAATTAGTCTGCATGTCATAGCAGAGAATGAGGCTTCACGTCAGCCACCACTGCAACAGTCCATTGGCATATATTTAGGCCCAGCACACACACAGGCAGAGGAGAGAGGTCCCGTAACAGAGAATCTGGCTTCATGTCAGCAGAGAATCAGTCTGCATGTCATAGCAGAGAATGAGGCTTCACGTCAGCCACCACTGCAACAGTCCATTGGCATATATTTAGGCCCAGCACACACACAGGCAGAGGAGAGAGGTCCCGTAACAGAGAATCTGGCTTCATGTCAGCAGAGAATCAGTCTGCATGTCATAGCAGAGAATGAGGCTTCACGTCAGCCACCACTGCAACAGTCCATTGGCATATATTTAGGCCCAGCACCCAGGCAGAGGAGGGAGGTCCCGTAACAGAGAATCTGTCTTCATGTCAGCAGAGAATTAGTCTGCATGTCATAGCAGAGAATGAGGCTTCACGTCAGCCACCACTGCAACAGTCCATTGGCATATATTTAGGCCCAGCACCCAGGCAGAGGAGGGAGGTCCCGTAACAGAGAATCTGTCTTCATGTCAGCAGAGAATTAGTCTGCATGTCATAGCAGAGAATGAGGCTTCACGTCAGCCACCACTGGAACAGTCCATTCTCAGATATTTAGGCCCCGGCACCCAGGCAGAGGAGAGAGGTCCCGTAACAGAGAATCTGTCTTCATGTCAGCAGAGAATTAGTCTGCATGTCATAGCAGAGAATGAGGCTTCACGTCAGCCACCACTGCAACAGTCCATTGGCATATATTTAGGCCCAGCACCCAGGCAGAGGAGAGAGGTCCCGTAACAGACAATCTGGCTTCATGTCAGCAGAGAATCAGTCTGCATGTCATAGCAGAGAATCAGGCTTCACGTCACCCACCACTGCAACAGTCCATTGTCATAAATTTAGGCCCAGCACTAGTGTTGAGCGGCATGTCCCATATTCGAATTCGCGAAATTTTGTGAATATTCGAAAGAATATTCGTAAAATATTCGCGATTATTCAAATTCGTTATTATTTCGCATATGCGATAATTCGAATTATCGCATAATACATATGCTATGCAAAATTCACATGTGCGCTAATGAAATCGCCTTACGAAGATTCGCAACTCAATTCAATCACTAATGTATGAATGCAATGCCCTTTGCCTCTGTTCTGGGACAAGTGTAGATATTCGCATGTGCGCTAATAAAATCGCCTTACGAAGATTCGCACCTCAATCACTTTCTAGGGAATGTGAGACTTTTGGGAATCAATCGAGATACAGTGGGGGGTGATGACAGTAGTTGACAGAGTACAGATCAATGTAATCTGTAAGGTGGAAAGTAAAATAAAAAATACGAATATTCGTAAATCGACTTTTACGAAGTTCTACGTATTCGCGAATATGGTGCTATACTATATGAATGCACAGGCCTTTGCCTCTCTGTTCTGGGGACAAGTGTAGATATTTGCATTTGCGTTAATAAAATCGCCTTACGAAGATTCGCAGCTCAATTCAATCACTAATGTATGAATGCAAAGCCCTTTGCCTCTGTTCTGGGACAAGTGTAGATATTCGCATGTGCGCTAATAAAATCGCCTTACGAAGATTCGCAACTCAATTCACTAATGTATGAATGCAAAGCCCTTTGCCTCTGTTCTGGGACGTGCCGATATTCGCATGTGCGCTAATAAAATCGCCTTACGAAGATTCGCGCCTCAATCACTTTCTAGGCAATGTGAGTAAGATCTGAGCTGTTGGACCTTTGGGAAACAATCAATTATATGTGTACTGTAATTTTGTGGGGGGGGGGGGGGAAACAAAAAACGAATATTCGTTTTTACGAATATATAGCACTATATTCGAAATATTCGCGAAATCGCGAAGTTGCGATATTCGCGAAAAAAATTTGCTTTTCGAATATTCGCGCTCAACACTACCCAGCACCCAGGCAGAGGAGAGAGGTCCCGTAACAGAGAATCTGGCTTCATGTCAGCAGAGAATCAGTCTTCATATCATAGCAGAGAATCAGGCTTCACGTCACCCACCACTGTAAGAGTCAATTTTCATAAATTTAGGCCCAGAACCCAGGCAGAGGAGAAAGGTCCCGTAACAGACAATCTGGCTTCATGTCAGCAGAGAATCAGTCTTCATATCATAGCAGAGAATCAGGCTTCACGTCACCCACCACTGCAACAGTCAATTGTCATAAATTTAGGCCCAGCACCCAGGCAGAGGAGAGAGCTCCCGTAACAGAGGATCTGGCTTCATGTCAGCAGAGAATCAGTCTGCATGTCATAGCAGAGAATGAGGCTTCACGTCACCCACCACTGCAACAGTCCATTGGCATATATTTAGGCCTAGCACACAGGCAGAGCAGAGAGGTCCCGTAACAGACAATCTGGCTTCATGTCAGCAGAGAATCAGTCTGCATGTCATAGCAGAGAATGAGGCTTCACGTCACCCACCACTGCAACAGTCCATTGGCATATATTTAGGCCTAGCACACAGGCAGAGCAGAGAGGTCCCGTAACAGACAATCTGGCTTCATGTCAGCAGAGAATCAGTCTGCATGTCATAGCAGAGAATGAGGCTTCACGTCACCCACCACTGCAACAGTCCATTGGCATATATTTAGGCCTAGCACACAGGCAGAGCAGAGAGGTCCCGTAACAGACAATCTGGCTTCATGTCAGCAGAGAATCAGTCTGCATGTCATAGCAGAGAATGAGGCTTCACGTCACCCACCACTGCAACAGTCCATTGGCATATATTTAGGCCTAGCACACAGGCAGAGCAGAGAGGTCCCGTAACAGACAATCTGGCTTCATGTCAGCAGAGAATCAGTCTGCATGTCATAGCAGAGAATGAGGCTTCACGTCACCCACCACTGCAACAGTCCATTGGCATATATTTAGGCCTAGCACACAGGCAGAGCAGAGAGGTCCCGTAACAGACAATCTGGCTTCATGACAGCAGAGAATCAGTCTGCATGTCATAGCAGAGAATGAGGCTTCACGTCAGCCACCACTGCAACAGTCCATTGGCATATATTTAGGCCTAGCACACAGGCAGAGCAGAGAGGTCCCGTAACAGACAATCTGGCTTCATGACAGCAGAGAATCAGTCTGCATGTCATAGCAGAGAATCAGGCTTCACGTCAGCCACCACTGCAACAGTCCATTGTCATAAATTTAGGCCCAGCACCCAGGCAGAGGAGAGAGGTCCCGTAACAGAGAATCTGGCTTCATGTCAGCAGAGAATCAGTCTTCATATCATAGCAGAGAATCAGGCTTCACGTCACCCACCACTGTAAGAGTCAATTTTCATAAATTTAGGCCCAGAACCCAGGCAGAGGAGAAAGGTCCCGTAACAGACAATCTGGCTTCATGTCAGCAGAGAATCAGTCTTCATATCATAGCAGAGAATCAGGCTTCACGTCACCCACCACTGCAACAGTCAATTTTCATAAATTTAGGCCCAGAACCCAGGCAGAGGAGAAAGGTCCCGTAACAGACAATCTGGCTTCATGTCAGCAGAGAATCAGTCTTCATATCATAGCAGAGAATCAGGCTTCACGTCACCCACCACTGCAACAGTCAATTGTCATAAATTTAGGCCCAGCACCCAGGCAGAGGAGAGAGCTCCCGTAACAGAGGATCTGGCTTCATGTCAGCAGAGAATCAGTCTGCATGTCATAGCAGAGAATGAGGCTTCACGTCACCCACCACTGCAACAGTCCATTGGCATATATTTAGGCCTAGCACACAGGCAGAGGAGAGGTTCATTCAACTTTGGGTAGCCTCGCAATATAATGGTAAAATGAAAATAAAAATAGGATTGAATGAGGAAGTGCCCTGGAGTCCAATAATATATGGTTATGGGGAGGTAGTTAATGTCTAATCTGGACAAGGGACGGACAGGTCCTGTGGGATCCATGCCTGGTTCATTTTTATGAACGTCAGCTTGTCCACATTGGCTGTAGACAGGCGGCTGCGTTTGTCTGTAATGACGCCCCCTGCCGTGCTGAATACACGTTCAGACAAAACGCTGGCTGCCGGGCAGGCCAGCACCTCCAAGGCATAAAAGGCTAGCTCTGGCCACGTGGACAATTTAGAGACCCAGAAGTTGAATGGGGCCGAACCATCAGTCAGTACGTGGAGGGGTGTGCACACGTACTGTTCCACCATGTTAGTGAAATGTTGCCTCCTGCTAACACGTTGCGTATCAGGTGGTGGTGCAGTTAGCTGTGGCGTGTTGACAAAAGTTTTCCACATCTCTGCCATGCTAACCCTGCCCTCAGAGGAGCTGGCCGTGACACAGCTGCCTTGGCGACCTCTTGCTCCTCCTCTGCCTTGGCCTTGGGCTTCCACTTGTTCCCCTGTGACATTTGGGAATGCTCTCAGTAGCGTGTCTACCAACGTGCGCTTGTACTCGCGCATCTTCCTATCACGCTCCAGTGCAGGAAGTAAGGTGGGCACATTGTCTTTGTAGCGTGGATCCAGCAGGGTGGCAACCCAGTAGTCCGCACAGGTTAAAATGTGGGCAACTCTGCTGTCGTTGCGCAGGCACTGCAGCATGTAGTCGCTCATGTGTGCCAGGCTGCCCAGGGATAAGGACAAGCTGTCCTCTGTGGGAGGCGTATCGTCATCGTCCTGCCTTTCCCCCCAGCCACGCACCAGTGATGGACCCGAGCTGCGTTGGGTGCCACCCCGCTGTGACCATGCTTCATCCTCATCCTCCTCCACCTCCTCCTCATCCTCGTCCTCCTCGTCCTCCAGTAGTGGGCCCTGGCTGGCCACATTTGTACCTGGCCTCTGCTGTTGCCAAAAACCTCCCTCTGAGTCACTTCGAAGAGACTGGCCTGAAAGTGCTAAAAATGACCCCTCTTCCTCCTCCTCCTCCTCCTCCTCCTGGGCCACCTCCTCTTCCATCATCGCCCTAAGTGTTTTCTCAAGGAGACATAGAAGTGGTATTGTAACGCTGATAACGGTGTCATCGCCACTGGCCATGTTGGTGGAGTACTCGAAACAGCGCAACAGGGCACACAGGTCTCGCATGGAGGCCCAGTCATTGGTGGTGAAGTGGTGCTGTTCTGTAGTGCGACTGACCCGTGCGTGCTGCAGCTGAAACTCCACTATGGCCTGCTGCTGCTCGCACAGTCTGTCCAGCATGTGCAAGGTGGAGTTCCACCTGGTGGGCACGTCGCATATGAGGCGGTGAGCGGGAAGGCCGAAGTTACGCTGTAGCGCAGACAGGCGAGCAGCAGCAGGATGTGAACGCCGGAAGCGCGAACAGACGGCCCGCACTTTATGCAGCAGCTCTGACATGTCGGGGTAGTTGTGAATGAACTTCTGCACCACCAAATTCAGCACATGCGCCAAGCAAGGGATGTGCGTCAAATTGGCTAGTCCCAGAGCTGCAACGAGATTTCGCCCATTATCACACACCACCAGGCCGGGCTTGAGGCTCACCGGCAGCAACCACTCGTCGGTCTGTTGTTCTATACCCCGCCACAACTCCTGTGCGGTGTGGGGCCTGTCCCCCAAACATATGAGTTTCAGAATGGCCTGCTGACGTTTACCCCGGGCTGTGCTGAAGTTGGTGGTGAAGGTGTGTGGCTGACTGGATGAGCAGGTGGAAGAAGAGGAGGAGGAAGCCGAGAAGGAGGAGGTGGCAACAGGAGGCAAAGAATGTTGCCCTGCGATCCTTGGCGGCGGAAGGACGTGCGCCAAACAGCTCTCCGCCTGGGGCCCAGCTGCCACTACATTTACCCAGTGTGCAGTTAGGGAGATATAGCGTCCCTGGCCGTGCTTACTGGTCCACGTATCTGTGGTTAGGTGGACCTTGCTACAGATGGCGTTGCGCAGTGCACACTTGATTTTATCGGATACTTGGTTGTGCAGGGAAGGCACGGCTCTCTTGGAGAAGTAGTGCCGGCTGGGAACAACATACTGTGGGACAGCAAGCGACATGAGCTGTTTGAAGCTGTCTGTGTCCACCAGCCTAAATGACAGCATTTCATAGGCCAGTAGTTTAGAAATGCTGGCATTCAGGGCCAGGGATCGAGGGTGGCTAGGTGGGAATTTACGCTTTCTATCAAATGTTTGTGAGATGGAGAGCTGAACGCTGGCGTGTGACATGGTTGAGACGCTTGGTGACGGAGGTGGTGGTGGTGGTGTTGGTGGTACATCCCCTGTTTGCTGGGCGGCAGGTGCCAACGTTCCTCCAGAGGCGGAGGAAGAGGCCGAGGCGGCAGCAGCAGAATAGGCCGAGGCGGCAGCAGCAGAAGAGGTAGCAGGGGGAGCCTGAGTGACTTCCTTGGTTTTAAGGTGTTTACTCCACTGCAGTTCATGCTTTGCATGCAGGTGCCTGGTCATGCAGGTTGTGCTCAGGTTCAGAACGTTAATGCCTCGCTTCAGGCTCTGATGGCACAGCGTGCAAACCACTCGGGTCTTGTCGTCAGCACATTGTTTGAAGAAGTGCCATGCCAGGGAACTCCTTGAAGCTGCCTTTGGGGTGCTCGGTCCCAGATGGCGGCGGTCAGTAGCAGGCGGAGTCTCTTGGCGGCGGGTGTTCTGCTTTTGCCCACTGCTCCCTCTTTTGCTACGCTGTTGGCTCGGTCTCACCACTGCCTCTTCCTCCGAACTGTGAAAGTCAGTGGCACGACCTTCATTCCATGTGGGGTCTAGGACCTCATCGTCCCCTGCATCGTCTTCCACCCAGTCTTGATCCCTGACCTCCTGTTCAGTCTGCACACTGCAGAAAGACGCAGCAGTTGGCACCTGTGTTTCGTCATCATCAGAGACATGCTGAGGTGGTATTCCCATGTCCTCATCATCAGGAAACATAAGTGGTTGTGCGTCAGTGCATTCTATGTCTTTCACCGCTGGGGAAGGGCTAGGTGGATGCCCTTGGGAAACCCTGCCAGCGGAGTCTTCAAACAGCATAAGAGACTGCTGCATAACTTGAGGCTGAGACAGTTTCCCTGGTATGCATGGGGGTGATGTGACAGACTGATGGGGTTGGTTTTCAGGCGCCATCTGTGCGCTTTCTGCAGAAGACTGGGTGGGAGATAATGTGAACGTGCTGGATCCACTGTCGGCCACCCAATTGACTAATGCCTGTACCTGCTCAGGCCTTACCATCCTTAGAACGGCATTGGGCCCCACCATATATCGCTGTAAATTCTGGCGGCTACTGGGACCTGAGGTAGTTGGTACACTAGGACGTGTGGATGTGGCAGAACGGCCACGTCCTCTCCCAGCACCAGAGGGTCCACTAACACCACCACGACCATGTCCACGTCCGCGTCCCTTACTAGATGTTTTTCTCATTGTTATGGTTCACCACAACAACAAATATATTATTTGGCCCAATGTATTGTATTCAAATTCAGCGGGATATAAATTTGAGGCCTAGTATTTAGGCGCTGGGTGACCGGTATGGATTTAGTGACAGAATTAGACTTGGAAATGCACAGAAGCGTGTGTGTGTGAAGTTATTCTGAATGACCCAATGTGCACCTTGAATATTATATACCCTTTTAGGGATAGATTTCAAATAGCTCTGATATAGCAGAAACCACTAAATTATGAAATTGCTAAATTGGGAATTGTACTTCAACCCAGAACAAAAAATGTGCTTTGACGGACACTAAATATCTTGCCCAGCAACAACAGTACAACGGTGGGTAACGAGAGATTTAGAGGGAATTAAATTTGAGGCCTAGTATTTAGGCGCTGGGTCACCGGTATGGATTTAGTGACAGAATTAGACTTGGAAATACACAGTAGCGGGTGTGTGTGAAGTTATTCTGAATGACCCTATGTGCACCTTCAATATTATATACCCTTTTAGGGATAGATTTCAAATAGCTCTGATATAGCAGAAACCACTAAATTATGAAATTGCTAAATTGGGAATTGTACTTCAACCCAGAACAAAAAATGTGCTTTGACGGACACTAAATATCTTGCCCAGCAACAACAGTACAGCGGTGGGTAACGAGAGATTTAGAGGGAATTAAATTTGAGGCCTAGTATTTAGGCGCTGGGTCACCGGTATGGATTTAGTGACAGAATTAGACTTGGAAATGCACAGAAGCGTGTGTGTGAAGTTATTCTGAATGACCCAATGTGCACCTTCAATATTATATACCCTTTTTGGGATAGATTTCAAATAGCTCTGATATAGCAGGAACCACTAAATTATGAAATTGCTAAATTGGGAATTGTACTTCAACCCAGAACAAAAAATGTGCTTTGACGGGCACTAAATAACTTTCCCAGCTACAACAGGACAACGGTAACGAGAGATTTAGAGGGATTTAAATTTGAGGCCTAGTATTTAGGCGCTGGGTGACAGGTATGGGTTTAGTGACAGAATTAGACTTGGAAATACACAGTAGCGGGTGTGTGTGAAGTTATTCTGAATGACCCTATGTGCACCTTCAATATTATATACCCTTTTAGGGATAGATTTCAAATAGCTCTGATATAGCAGAAACCACTAAATTATGAAATTGCTAAATTGGGAATTGTACTTCAACCCAGAACAAAAAATGTGCTTTGACGGACACTAAATATCTTGCCCAGCAACAACAGTACAGCGGTGGGTAACGAGAGATTTAGAGGGAATTAAATTTGAGGCCTAGTATTTAGGCGCTGGGTCACCGGTATGGATTTAGTGACAGAATTAGACTTGGAAATACACAGTAGCGGGTGTGTGTGAAGTTATTCTGAATGACCCTATGTGCACCTTCAATATTATATACCCTTTTTGGGATAGATTTCAAATAGCTCTGATATAGCAGGAACCACTAAATTATGAAATTGCTAAATTGGGAATTGTACTTCAACCCAGAACAAAAAATGTGCTTTGACGGGCACTAAATAACTTTCCCAGCTACAACAGGACAACGGTAACGAGAGATTTAGAGGGATTTAAATTTGAGGCCTAGTATTTAGGCGCTGGGTGACAGGTATGGGTTTAGTGACAGAATTAGACTTGGAAATACACAGTAGCGGGTGTGTGTGAAGTTATTCTGAATGACCCTATGTGCACCTTCAATATTATATACCCTTTTTGGGATAGATTTCAAATAGCTCTGATATAGCAGAAACCACTAAATTATGAAATTGCTAAATTGGGAATTGTACTTCAACCCAGAACAAAAAATGTGCTTTGACGGACACTAAATATCTTGCCCAGCAACAACAGTACAGCGGTGGGTAACGAGAGATTTAGAGGGAATTAAATTTGAGGCCTAGTATTTAGGCGCTGGGTCACCGGTATGGATTTAGTGACAGAATTAGACTTGGAAATACACAGTAGCGGGTGTGTGTGAAGTTACTCTGAATGACCCTATGTGCACCTTCAATATTATATACCCTTTTTGGGATAGATTTCAAAGAGCTCTGATATAGCAGGAACCACTAAATTATGAAATTGCTAAATTGGGAATTGTATTTCAACCCAGAACAAGAAATGTGCTTGAACGGACACTAAATAACTCGCCCAGCTACAGCACTAGGGACAGATTTAGCTGGATATAAATTTGAGGCCTAGTATTTAGGCGCTGGGTGACCGGTATGGATTTAGTGACAGAATTAGACTGGGATATGGCCAAAAAATGAACAGACTATTGCTGGTTAAATGCACTTGGTGTGACAGCTTCACCCTGATGTAGGCTTTAGCCAAAAAACAACCACACCATTGAGGGTTAAATGCACTTGGTGACAGGCGCAGCTTGCCCCTGATTTTGTATATGGCCAAAAAATGAACAGACTATTGCTGGTTAAATGCACTTGGTGTGACAGCTTCACCCTGATGTAGGCTTTAGCCAAAAAACAACCACACCATTGAGGGTTAAATGCACTTGGTGACAGGCGCAGCTTGCCCCTGATTTTGTATATGGCCAAAAAATGAACAGACTATTGCTGGTTAAATGCACTTGGTGTGACAGCTTCACCCTGATGTAGGCTTTAGCCAAAAAACAACCACACCATTGAGGGTTAAATGCACTTGGTGACAGGCGCAGCTTGCCCCTGATTTTGTATATGGCCAAAAAATGAACAGACTATTGCTGGTTAAATGCACTTGGTGTCACAGCTTCACCCTGATGTAGGCTTTAGCCAAAAAACAACCACACCATTGAGGGTTAAATGCACTTGGTCGCAGCTTGTGCTGGCGCACCACAAGACACAAAATGGCCGCCGATCACCCCAGAAAAATGAGACTGACAAACGGTCTGTGCAGCCTAAAAACAGTGAGCAATTGAGGATCAGCAGCTCAATGATCCACAGCTGCAGATCGATCAGTTAATCAAGTCCTTTGGAGGAGTTAATCTGCCTAATCTCGCCCTACTGTCGCAGCCGCAACCTCTCCCTACGCTAATCAGAGCAGAGTGACGGGCGGCGCTATGTGACTCCAGCTTAAATAGAGGCTGGGTCACATGGTGCTCTGGCCAATCACAGCCATGCCAATAGTAGGCATGGCTGTGATGGCCTCTTGGGGCAAGTAGTATGACGCTTGTTGATTGGCTGCTTTGCAGCCTTTCAAAAAGCGCCAAGAAAGCGTCACAAAAGCGCGAAGAAAGCGACGAACACCGAACCCGAACCCGGACTTTTACGAAAATGTCCGGGTTCGGGTCCGTGTCACGGACACCCCAAAATTCGGTACGAACCCGAACTATACAGTTCGGGTTCGCTCATCCCTACTACAGACTCAAGGAACAGCCATGGGCACCAGATTCGCCCCCAGCTACGCAAATTTATTTATGGTGCAGTGGGAGGATGATACCATAACACCCAGACTGGGGTCGGATCTGCTGCTCTGGCAATGTTATATCAACATCATCTTCATATGGCAGGACAGCAGAGACAACTTGGACACCTTCCTAACAACAATCAATACAAACACATACAGCCTAAAATTCACTTCATCTATCAGTACATCCAAAATAGAATTTTTGGATCTACAAATATCAATAGAAAACGATAAACTCATAGGTACCACTTACCACAAACCAACATCTAAAAATAGCTTTATCCAATATGACAGCTGCCATTTACCATCATGGCTTACAAATATTCCACAGGGACAGTTCCGTAGGGTCAAAAGAAATTGCACAACAGAATCTCATTTTGAAGAAGAATCTGAGAAAATGAAAAAACTATTCATTGATAAAAAATATCCCATTGAATTGTTAGAAACATCACTAAATAAAGTAAAAAAAAAAATGGACATCATTCTTTAATAAAATAACTAAGACACAAGAAGAGTTAGACATACCACCCAGGATCATACTACCCTACAACCCACAATAAAAAAAAAATTAAAAAGATTATAAATAATCATTGGTACCATATAAAACAGGATAAAACAATAGGGCCTACCATTACAGATACTCCACTAATCACGTTTACCAAAGCCCTGAATTTAGGCCTAAAAAGTGCCCCCACCATTAAACAAAACATAGAACAGTCAACAGCAATTCAAGAATGGGCAGACATCACAGGCTTTTTCAGTTGTGGAAAATGCAAGAACTGCCGAACAACATCTTTTCCCAAGAAAACAACCTGCGTCATATCCAAAACAAACCTCCATAAACAAGAAATCATAGAATTTTTAACATGCAGCTCAACAGATGTCATATATGCTCTAGAATGCCCATGTCAAAAACGGTATATTGGCCGCACTAAAAGAACACTCCAAAAAAGAGTATCTGAACATATTGCAAACATAAGAAAAGGCTACGACAAACATACAGTATCAAACCACTTTAGAATAACTCACAACAAAGACCCTAGTGGACTAAAATATGCAGCTCTTGAAAAGGTAAAAAAGGATTGGCGGGGGGGCAATTTTATACACCAAATGTCGAGAATAGAATCCAGGAGGATCTTCGAATTTAACTCTGTCCTGCCAAATGGATTGAATGCAGAGATGGAAATTTATTTCCTCTAGTTTCCTCTAGTTGGGGGGTTGCCACTCGCCGACGAGTAACCAGAGGGGTTTTTTCCACTTCTTCCGGTTGCTCCTTGGCGAACGGCCGCCCCTAAATATTCCACTTCCCATTATTTCACCAACAAGACTCTACAAATCCATGTACCAGCAACACCACAGTGAAACATACAAAGATCCATATATTAGATTAAGAACCTATTTAGGCTCTCTCCCCCTCTTTTTTTTTACTTTGTTATGCTATGTGGCGTTCACACTTTTTGAAATATACAGGGATGACAAACCTGGACAGTCACTGGGTCTTCTATACTACGGACCAGTGACATAATGGATACTTCCCACTATGTGCTCACAATTAGGGAACATCAGGACGTACCAACAGCACACAAAAATTAATATTCATATTAAATACATAAATAAGCCTAAACCTACACAAAAGAATCAATCAAACCTGCACTCACAATAATAACTACTCTACTACACAACAAACACTTACACAGCAAGTACCTCTCTTTGCTGAATTTTATCCACCCTTTTTGCTGTGTCCTTCCTCTTTGGAATATATAGGGATGACAAACCCTGACATTCACTATATACTAACAACCAGGAACCATCAATATCACAGCGAAAAGATACAAAGACCCACATCTACAGTAAATATATAAAGAAGTCCTAAATTTACACAAAATCATCAACTCAGCAAATATCCCTTTATACTATAGAAACCTACACTACAACCCATCAAATATGTTATTACTACTTCATATAGTGAATAAGACATTTGACCCACTGTCTATAGGTAGGTTCCTAACCAATGAACCTACAACTACTACTATTAATCCAAGGAATAAAAGATAAAATGATAATACTCAGCAAATCGATCCAATTTGTGAATCTCAATCACCCCATCAAAGGAATGATCTGTCCCAATTAGACACATTTTTTCCATCTATCTCTATACTCTTTCTTTCTTTCTTTCTTTCTTTCTTTATTATTCTTCACATTTCCAAAATTTGTACAAATTCTACTCTTGCCACAAATTAAATGTGCCTAATAGGAATTCAGCATATTCGATTTGAACAAGACATATAAACACTAATTGACAAAGATAATTAGCTCACAATTGAGTTTGATTACTTCTGTCCTATAAAAACCCCAGCATCTACCACAATCCTCCACTTACTGATGAAGGGAGACACTCCCAAAACGCGTTTAACCACCTCAGCTCCCCAAGCTTAAACATCCTTAATGACCAGACCACTTTTTACAATTCTGCACTACACTACTTTCACCGTTTATTGCTCGGTCATGCAACTTACCAACCAAATAAATTTTACCTCCTTTTCGCCTCACTAATAGAGCTTTCATTTGGTAGTATTTCATTGCTGCTGACAGTTTTACTTTTTTTGCTATTAATTGAAATTTACTGAAATTTTTGCCAAAAAATGACATTTTTTACTTTCAGTTGTAATTTTTTTCTAAAAAAAGACATCTATATATAACGTTTTCTCTAAATGTATTGTTCTACATGTCTTTGATTAAAAAAAACATGTTTGGGTAAAAAAATGGTTTGGGTAAAAGTTATAGCGTTTACAAACTATGGTACAAAAATGTGAATTTCCGCTTTTCGAAGCAGCTCTGACTTTCTGAGCACCTGTCATGTTTCCTGAGGTTCTACAATGCCCAGACAGTAGAAAAATCCCACAAATAACCCCATTTCGGAAAGTAGACACCCTAAGGTATTCGCTGATGGGCATAGTGAGTTCATAGAACTTTTTATTTTTTTGTCACAAGTTAGCGGAAAATGATGATTTTTTTTTCCTTACAAAGTCTCATATTCCACTAACCTGTGACAAAAAATAAAAACTTCCATGAACTCACTATGCCCATCACGAAATACCTTGGGGTGTCTTCTTTCCAAAATGGGGGCACTTGTGGGGTAGTTATACTGCCCTGGCATTTTAGGGGCCCTAATGCGTGAGAAGTAGTTTGAAATCAAAATGTGTAAAAAATGCTCTGTGAAATCCTAAAGGTGCTCTTTGGAATGTGGGCCCCTTTGTCCACCTAGGCTGCAAAAAAGTGTCACACGTGTGGTATCGCCGTACTTAGGAGAAGTTGGGCAATGTGTTTTGGGGTGTCATTTTACATATACCCATGCTGGGTGAGATAAATGGGAAAAGTTGTCTTCTGCCGAGATATTTCTCTCACCCAGCATGGGTATATGTAAAAAGACACCCCAAAACACATTTCCCTACTTCTCCTGAGTACGGCAATACCACACGTGTGACACTTTTTCGCAGCCTAGGTGGGCAAAGGGGCCCACATTCCAAAGAGCACCTTTAGGATTTCACAGGGCATTTTTTTTACACATTTTGATTTCAAACTACTCACGCATTAGGGCCCTTAAAATGCCAGGGCAGTATAACTACCCCACAAGTGACCCCATTTTAGAAAGAAGACACCCCAAGGTATTTTGTGATGGGCATAGTGAGTTCATGGAGTTTTTATTTTTTGTCACTAGTTAGTGGAATATGAGACTTTGTAAGGAAAAATTTTTTTTTAAATAAAAGTCATCATTTTCCGCTAACTTGTGACAAAAAATAAAAAGTTCTAGGAATGGAATACCTTGGGGTGTCTTCTTTCCAAAATGGGGTAGTTATACTGCCCTGGCATTTTAGGGGCCCTAATGCGGGAGAAGTAGTTTGAAATCAAAATGTGTAAACAATGCTCTGTGAAATCCTAAAGGTGCTCTTTGGAATGTGGGCCCCTTTGCCCACCTAGGCTGCAAAAAAGTGTCACACATGTAGTATTGCTGTACTCAGAAGAAGTAGGGCAATGTGTTTTGGGGTGTCTTTTTACATATACCCATGCTGGGTGAGAGAAATATCTCGGCAAAAGACAACTTTTCCCATTTTTTTACACAAAGTTGGCATTTTACCAAGATATTTATCTCATCCAGCATGGGTATATGTAAAATGACACCCCAAAACACATTGCACAACTTCTCCTGAGTACGGTGATACCACATGTGTGACATTTTTTTGCAGCCTAGATGCGCAAAGGGGCCCGAATTCCTTTTTGGAGGGCATTTTTAGACATTTGGATCCCAGACTTCTTCTCACGCTTTAGGACCCCTAAAATGCCAGGGCAGTATAAATACCCCACATGTGACCCCATTTTGGAAAGAAGACACCCCAAGGTATTCAATGAGGGGCATGGCGAGTTCATAGGTTTTTTTTTTTTTTTTTGCACAAGTTAGCGGAAATAGATTTTTGTTTGTTTTTTTCTCACAAAGTCTCCCTTTCTGCTAACTTGGGACAAAAATTTCTATCTTTCATGGACTCAATATGCCCCTCAGCGAATACCTTGGGGTGTCTTCTTTCCAAAATGGGGTCATTTGTGGGGTGTTTGTACTGCTCTGGCATTTGAGGGTCTCCGCAATCATTACATGTATGGCCAGCATTAGGAGTTTCTGCTATTCTTCTTATATTGAGCATACGCGTAATGAGATTTTTTTTTTTCCATTCAGCCTCTGGGCTGAAATAAAAAATGGTATAGATTTATAGTGGCTCACCCCTCTAATAGCTAGGGTAGGTGCTCTAACTAAGATGTGGTTCACCCTGACCACAGAATAAAATTTAGGAGTATAGAAATATTATAGTGAGCACTCGATATCTGTTGCTATATATCAGGTCCAATTTGTAATACAATATTTATTTATTATATCAATTTATCACAATATACATAATATGAGTGAGACAGTATCAATTATAAAATATAAAATATAAAATACAAAATATAAAATATAAATATCACAATCTGATAGAGGTATTGCGGTTTGTTAGTAATATCGGATGTATAACTTAAAACACATCTAAAAGTTCGGTTTATATCCTTATGAACATTACACCTTTACTCAAGGTGTCTCAATCAGTGTAATTGCGCTATTGGGGAAATATTCACAGTCCTATGCGGTATATCCGTGAGTATAGATTTCAATGTTACTCACTATTTAGGGTCCAAATTGCACGTGTCAGCCCGTGGTGGCGTCCCACCACAGGTCAGTACACTCACCCGGTTTCTTTGTAATATTGTGAGGGGTCTTCCGATGTTTAATATCCGCAGTGTTGTCACGGAACTTGAAGATCTGCTCACCGCTGGCTTTTATACGCCCCACGTGTAGCTGGCGTTCGATGTTTTTGCCTGCGCTACACGCAGTCAGGGCGTCAGAGGAATCCTCACTCGATACTTAGTTCGAGGCTCCTGTGGTGAGTCAGCGGTGATATAATTTACCGGCTGTGCGGTTATGTCCGTGGTTGTGCGTGCTGATCAGCTGATGTCTCCGGTATAGTGAGGTGTCTTGTTCAGTGTAAGGGTCCCATCCGCTATACGCGTTTCAAGGTCTCTGACCTCTTCCTCAGTAGCTGGTTATGGGATCCATCTTTGCTTTGAAGAGAACATAGGGACTAAAATAGAAATTGACCCCAAAATAGGGGAACCAATTAGAATTGTCTTACCTTACAATGCACAGTATAGGAAGATTGAGACCATCATTAAAAAGCATTGGCACCATATCACAAATGACAAACTAATAGGACCATACTTAACTAATGGCCCCCAAGTGGTATACACAAAAGCACCTAATCTAGCCCTCAAAGTAGCACCGACTATAAAAAATAAAAAAGAAGATGCTCATAAAAATTATTTTAACCTGAAGGGATTTTCCAGATGTAATACCTGTAGTAACTGCAAAAACACAAAATTTATGAAAAAGACGAGTTCAATTTCTTCCACATCTAACTCATTTTCGTATGAAATTGATACATTTTTATCATGTAATACGTCAAATGTCCTGTACATGATTGAATGCCCCTGCAAAAAGCAATATATAGGGCGGACTAAAAGGTTACTAAAAGTCAGAATTGCAGAACATATGACTAAGATCAGAACAGGATATGAGAAGCATTCATTGTCCAAGCATTTTAAATATCACCACAATCAGGATCCCTCCGTATTAAAGTTTGTGGCATTTGAAAAAATAAATGTCCATTGGAGGGGGGGTGATCATATCTCCAACATGTCAAGACAGGAGGCAAGACGCATATATGATTTTAACACCTTATTACCTGAGGGTCTGAACGCAGATTTCGAAATATTTGGTTTTCTGTAGATCAAGGGGTGGGTGCCCCTGGCGGACGAGATATCGGTGTTTAGCTATAATACCAGCACCCCGATCTCTCCTTAGCTGGGAGCTCCCACCCCCTATATACATCACCTTGAACATAAAGCACGGATGAATTTAAAGTAGTTTTAATAGTTTTAATTATTTTAATCACAATTTTAGATTATTATACAGATGAGACTAAAGAATATAATGATTGTATGGTATATATAGTTTCTAATGTATGGAATATATGTAGTTTTAACAATTGGATAAAAATAAAAATATGTATATGTATTAAAATGTTTATTTTTTAAATCATAGAATAATATCTGTTATAGAAAGACACAGTATATATAAATTAGGTATATATAATGTTGAAATAAAAGGAATAAGGAGCTGATAGAGAAATGTGGAATATCCTAATTCAATAGCATGAGGAACAATTAACTCATTACAAGCCAGATTTTTTTAAAGGAGTCTCAATCAAGGAAAAGAGGTGTAACCCGTGTAGGGTATATAAGGAAGCAAAGATGGATCCCATAACCAGCTACTGAGGAAGAGGTCAGAGACCTTGAAACGCGTATAGCGGATGGGACCCTTACACTGAACAAGACACCTCACTATACCGGAGATATCAGCTGATCAGCACGCACAGCCACGGACATAACCGCACAGTCGGTAAATTATATCACCGCTGACTCACTATAGGAGCCTCGAACTAAGTATCAAGTGAGGATTCCTCTGACGCCCTGACTGCGTGTAGCGCAGGCAAAACATAGAACGCCAGCTACACGTGGGGCGCATAAAAGCCAGCGGTGAGCAGATCTTCAAGTTCCGTGACGACACTGCGGATATTAAACATCGGAAGACCCCTCATAATATTACAAAGAAACCGGGTGAGTGTACTGACCTGTGGTGGGACGCCACCACGGGCTGACACGTGCAATTTGGACCCCAAATAGTGAGTAACATTGAAATCTATACTCACGGATATACCGCATAGGACTGTGAATATTTCCCCAATAGCGTAATTACACGATTGAGACACCTTGAATAAAGGTGTAATGTTCATAAGGATATAAACCGAACTTTTTAGATGTGTTTTAAGTTATACATCCGATATTACTAACAAACCGCAATACCCCTATCAGATTGTGATATTTATATTTTGTATTTTGTATTTTATATTTTATATTTTATAATTGATACTGTCTCACTCCATATTATGTATATTGTGATAAATTGATATAATAAACAAATATTGTATTACAAATTGGACCTGATTATATAGCAACAGATATCGAGTGCTCACTGAAATAAAAAATGAACTGCACAGATTTCTATATTCGCATCGATCAATGTGGATGAAAAAAATCTCTGCAAAAAAAAAGGCGTCTGCCAGGACATACAGTAGGAGCTCCGCCCAACATCCATACCCACTTAGCTCGTATACCCTGGCAAACCCGATTTCTCCATTCACATCAATCGATGTGGATGAATAAATCATTGCTGGGATTTTTATTTATTTTTTTATATACAAAGTGTTTGCCAAAGCATATGAACACCGCCGCCCCCTCAGCTCATATGCCTCGGCAAACGTATCTTTTACTGCAGAGGAGAAATGCTTCTGTCAGAATGCACATCAGTGCTGCAGGTAGTCGATCGGTTGGTCCACCTGGAAGGTAAAAAAAAAAATGAAAAAACTAGGCCGCAAGGCAATACATTTATTAACTTTATAATAACATTTGAACGGAACATTTGAAACTTTATTTAACTTTTTGAACAGAACGTTAACTTTTTTGCTTACCAGTGTTTTTTTTTTTACCTTTATAGGACAAAGCTCTCCTTCCCCATGAGACAATGTGCAAAGCGCAAATCGCCCAAGGATGTGACGAAGTACATTATGCACTTTGTCCCAGGTGAAAGGAGAGGTTTGCAGCAGCTCTGTGTGAATGGGCCCTAATAGCCCTGTGTGCCTGTCCTGTGAGATGCAATTCCTATGCTAAGTGTACCTGTGTGTGGTACTTCCGGAAACACTCCCCTAAACATAGGGCAGGGTGGTCAGGGCAGTCAAGATAGAAATAGCGAGTGTCACGCCTTATTCCACTCCTGCTACAGACACGACATCTTTTTCGGGGTGACAGTTGGGTTGAGGTACCAGCAACGACATTGGGGAAATGTTGCTCGTGTAGACGGCTCACTACACTGGTGGTTGGGGCCACAGACCCTCCTGGATACAGGAGGTTCTCGATGATCTCTTCCTGAAAATTGAGGAAGGATCCTGTTCTCCCAGCCTTACTGTAGAGAACAAAACTATTATATACAGCCAATTGAATCAAATATACAGACACCTTCTTATACCAGCGTCTGGTGCGTCGGGAAACTAAATAAGGAGCCAACATCTGGTCATTGCAGTCCACCCCTCCCATGAGCGAATTATAGTCGTGGACACAGAGGGGCTTTTATATGACACTGGTTGCTCGTTCTATTTGTATTGTCGTGTCTGCGTCACGCTTGTCTCTCCATTTCACTGCGAGCAGTTCTTGGTTACACAAGGCAGCCATCTCCCCCTTGCAAGATGGGTGGTAACGAGCCGTTGGGGGAAGCCCCGGCGACTAGGTCGCGCGGTGCCACAGCAGCCAATCTGTTCTAGGAACAAATGCCTGAAGAGGGGCACACTTGTGTAGAAACCGTCCACATAAAGATGGTACCCCTTGCCAAATAAGGGTGACACCAAGTCCCAGACTGTCTTCCCACTGCTCCCCAGGTAGTCAGGGCAACCAACCGGCTCCAGGGTCTGATCTTTACCCTCATAGATCCAAAATTTGTGGGTATAGCCTGTGGCCCTTTCACAGAGCTTATACAATTTGACCCCATACCGGGCACGCTTGCTTGGGATGTATTGTTTGAAGCCAAGGCGCCCGGTAAAATGTAAAATAAGGGACTCGTCTATGCAGATGTTTTGCTCAGGGGCATACAAATCTGCAAATTTGTTGTTGAAGTGGTCTATGAGGGGCCGAATTTTGTGGAGCCGGTCAAAAGCTGGGTGGCCTCTGGGACGGGAGGTGGTGTTGTCGCTAAAGTGCAGGAAACGCAGGATGGCCTCAAATCGTGCCCTGGACATGGCAGCAGAGAATATGGGCATGTGATGAATTGGGTTTGTGGACCAATATGAATGCAACTTCAAGTTTTTGGGTTGGACCCATGTTGAGGAGAAGGCCCAGAAAAAAAAATATTCGGAAACTTGGACGGGTTTCCACCGGAAAGGCTAGGCATAATAGCTTCCCGGGTTGGCGGCTATAAATTGAGTGGCATACCGATTTATTTCTGCCACGACTATGTCCAAGAGCTCCGCCGTCAAGAACAGCTAAAAAAATCCCAGGGCCGAACCAATCTGAGCTGTCTCAACTCGAACTCCAGACTGGGAAGTGAAAGGGGGAACTAATGGTGCAGCTGAAGTTGGGGACTGCCAATCAGGGTTTGCCAGCACCTCAGGGACTCTAGGGGCTCTACGGGCCTGTCTGTGGGGTGGCTGCGACTGGGTAACTATTGCACGTGCCACCGTAGCTTCAACTGCCCTTCTGGTGCTCGCCACTTCACCATGTTGTACGGCAGTGCTGGTACTAGATCCAGGGTGGGCTGCGCTGCTGGTGTATGCCGAACCACGTAATCCGATAGCACCAGCCCCACTCTGCTGCCCTGGAAGCGGCTCCTGCGCAACCTGTGGTGTAGCAACACGGGGCCGGGTACGCCTGGTGGTATCAGGGACCTCAACCTCCTCGTCCGAACTTTGGGTCAGACTGCCACTGCTTTCTACAGGTTCATATTCTGACCCGCTGGATTCGTCAGATGAGGGTTCCCATTCCTCATCCGATTTGGTCAGAAGCCTGTAGGCCTCTTCAGAAGAATACCCCTTATTTGACATTTGGACTACTAAATTTAGGGGGTATTCCCTGAGACTATCCAAGAAAAAAAGCAAGCCTGTCTTACAAATGGGAGGCTAGCGAAAAACCGGAAGCCGCTGCGATTGATAAAAAATATAAAAACTTATTTTATTTTTTTTATCGCCGCAGCGCTTGTGAAGTGATTGTGCAGTGATAAAAAAAAAATTCTAATTTTTGTCACTGCGGCAGGGCGGGCGTGGGTGAATGTCAGGCCTGATCGGGCAAACACTGCGTTTTGGGTGGAGGGCAAACTAAGGTGACACTAATACTATTATAGATCTGACTGTGATCAGTTTTGATCACTTGCAGATACTATAAAAGTACAAATGCTGATTAGCGATACGCTAATCAGCGAATCAGTGACTGCGGTGCGGTGGGCTGGGTGCTAAATGATCGCTAACTACCTAACCAAGGGGTCTAAACTATCCTAATACCTAACGGTCAATACCAGTGAAAAAAAAAAAAAGTGACAGTTTACACTGATCACTTTTTTCCCTTTCACTAGGTGATTGACAGGGGCGATCAAGGGGTGATCAAGGGGTTAATTGGGGTGATGGGGGTTGATCTGGGGCTATGTGTGGTGTTTGGTGTACTCACTGTGATGTCTGCTCCTCTGCTGGAACCAACCGACCAAAAGGACCAGCAGAGGAGCAGAGAAGCCATTTATGTCACTACCAGAGCTTTGAGACGTTCTCACAGCTCTGTTTCTCCACCCCTGTGATGATGTCACTACTAGAGCTTGGAGTAGTTCCCTCTGCCCTGTTTCTCCGCCCCTGTGATGAGGTCTTTACTTTCTGTGTCCTTCCTCCCAGCTGTCTCTCCTGTGTTTGATTTCGCTGCCTTTAAATCACCCCTCCTCCTTTGTAGAGGTGCGGATTATACTTTTCATTTGAGCTGTATCTCTCGCTTGAGTATCTTTACCTGTGTGATATCTTTTCACTGGATCTGTGTTCTGCTGAAGCAAGTACTTCGGATATTGTCTGCTGACTTTGGATCTGTTTTCACTGCAGCCACAGCACCTTCAGTTAAGTGTTCAGACATTGTGTGCTTCTGTTTCTTTGCTGACTGGATCCGAGGTGACCCCGATGCCCCTTCCACTATTGTAGGGGTTTCAGTGGTCATCAGCCTAAGGTACGCGGGCATGTCTCGATCCACCATATGGATCCGGACATGTGCATAGCAGCTTAGGGAGAGCTTTTAGGGTCTGACAGGGGTCACCCTTTATCCTCCCTAGTTTGGGTCCGGTCAGTTGCTATTCACTGTGTGTTGCTCACTTACAGCCGTGACATTATAATCCGCCAAACCGTCCTTTTTTGACATGGATCCGCTTTCTGACCTGGTTGACCGCATGCAGGGTCTTTCTTTGGAGGTAGCGGATTTCCGTCAATCTATGACCCAGCTTCAAGCATTGGGCTCTGCTCCGGCCCATGGAGTCTGTTGCGAGCCAAAGGTCTCACTTCCGGAAACATTCTCCGGGGGCAGTGAGAATTTTGTTTGTTTCAGAGAGGCATGCAAACTCCATTTTTGCTTGTGTCCCCATTCCTCTGGTAATGAGGAACAGAGGGTGAGGGTTGTCATCTCCCTGCTCAAGGGTAATGCTCAGACTTGGGCTTTTTCGTTGCCATCGGGGGATCCCTCCCTTCGATCCGTGGAAAGATTTTTTGTGGCCCTGGGGCAGATATATGATGACCCGGATCCTGTTGCTCTGGCTGAATCTAACTTACGTTCTTTATGCCAGAACAAACTGTCTGCGGAGCTTTATTGTTCTGAATTTCGGAGATGGGCAGCTGATTCAGGTTGGAATGATGCTGCACTCCGGAGTCAGTTCTCTCATGGTCTCTCAGAGAGATTGAAAGATGCGTTTGCTTTCCATGAGAGACCAACGTCCTTAGAGTCTGCCATGTCATTGGCAGTACGCCTTGACAGGCGTCTAAGAGAAAGAAACGAGACCTCTCTGTCCAGTCATTTTCAGTCTAGGGGCAGTGGTGCGGACTCATTCACTGTGCAGGGGCCTCATCCTCTCTCGGTTCCCTCTGTGGAGGAGCCCATGCAGCTAGGTCGACTTGCCCCTGATAAAAGAGGATTTAGTCCTCAGAGAATGGTGTGTTTTTGTTGTGGGGGCATAGGTCATTTGGCAAATGTTTGTCCGTCTAGGAAATTCTTGAACTGTACTAAGAGTTATAATAAGAGAAAAACCTCAAAAGGTAAATCATCAAACTCTGCTTCATCTGCTACTTTGGGCAAAGTTGATGTAGGAATTGATGCTTTTCCTCTGACCTGCAGTTCCCGTTTTCTCCTTTCTGCCAGGGTAGCGCTAGGGAGCAAAGTCATTTCTTGTGAAATTTTTGTCGATAGTGGAGCAGGCCGTCAATCTTATTGATACTCAATTTGTAGCCATGCATGGTTTTCAGGTTTGCACATTAGAAAAGGATATACCTGTTTTTGCTATTGACTCTGCTCCACTCTCACAGAGATCCCTGAAGGGCATTGTTCACAATATCCGGTTAGCGGTAGGTGACACTCATGTGGAGGATATATCTTGTTTTGTCCTTAACGGATTGCCTTCTCCTCTAGTTTTGGGGTTACCCTGGCTCACTAGACATAACCCCACTATTGATTGGCAAGGAAGGCAAATAAATGAGTGGAGTGAGTTTTGTAGAGAGAATTGTCTCACAGCGATTTTTGCAGAGGTGTCTACTAAAACGGTGCCATCATTTCTCTCTGATTTCTCGGACGTGTTTTCCGAGAGCGGTGTTCAGGAGCTACCTCCTCACCGGGAGTTTGACTGTCCCATTAACCTCATTCCCGGCGCCAAGCTGCCAAAAGCACGCCTCTACAATCTCTCACAACCGGAAAGAATCGCAATGCGAACTTATATCTCTGAGAGTCTCGATAAGGGGCATATTCGTCCCTCAAAATCACCTGTTGCCGCTGGGTTTTTTTTTTGTTAAAAAGAAAGATGGCTCTCTGAGACCTTGCCTAGATTTTAGGGAGCTGAACCGTATCACGATTCGCGATCCCTATCCCCTTCCTCTGATCCCGGACCTCTTCAACCAAATTGTTGGGGCCAAGGTTTTTTCCAAATTGGATTTGAGAGGCGCGTACAACCTGGTCAGGGTCAGAGAGGGGGATGAATGGAAAACGGCCTTTAATACCCCTAACGGGCATTTTGAGAATCTCGTTATGCCTTTCGGCCTGATGAATGCTCCGGCCGTCTTTCAGCATTTTGTTAACAGTATTTTCTACCATTTAATGGGGAAATTTGTATTGGTGTATCTTGATGATATTTTGATTTTTTTCCCCTGATGTTCAGACCCATCAGGATCATCTTTTTCAGGTTCTGCGGATTCTGCGGGAGAATAAATTGTACGCCAAGCTGGAGAAATGTGTTTTTATGGTATCGGAGATTCAATTTCTGGGTTTTCTTCTCTCTGCTTCTGGTTTTCGCATGGATCCGGAGAAGGTCCGTGCTGTGCTGGGGTGGGAGCTTCCTGAGAATCAGAAGGCATTGATGCGCTTTCTGGGTTTTGCGAACTATTACAGAAAGTTCATTTTGAATTATTCCTCTGTTGTCAAACCCCTCACTGACATGACAAAAAAGGGGGCGGATTTTTCCTCTTGGTTGGAGGAGGCGCTTGCAGCTTTTTCTAAGATTAAAGAGAGTTTTGCGTCTGCTCCCGTCTTGGTGCATCCCGATGTTTCCTTACCTTTTATTGTTGAGGTGGATGCTTCCGAGGTGGGTGTGGGTGCGGTTTTGTCCCAGGGCCCTTCTCCTGCCAAGTGGCGACCCTGTGCCTTTTTCTCTAAAAAACTCTCCCCGGCAGAGAGAAACTATGATGTGGGAGATAGAGAGTTGTTGGCCATCAAGTTGGCTTTCGAGGAATGGCGCCATTGGTTGGAGGGGGCCAGGCACCCTATCACAGTTTTTACCGACCATAAGAATCTGGCGTACTTGGAGTCGGCCAGGCGTATGAATCCGAGACAGGCCAGATGGTCTCTGTTCTTCTCCAGATTCAATTTTGTCGTTACATTCCGCCCTGGGATCAAAAATGTGAAGGCTGATGCTCTCTCTCGCTGTTTTCCGGGAGGAGGAAACTCCGAGGACCCGGGTCCCATTTTGGCGGAGGGGGTGGTTGTTTCTGCTCTGTATTCTGATTTGGAGGCCGAGGTCCAGGCTGCCCAGACTGAGGTACCTGCCCGTTGTCCTCCTGGGAAGTTGTTTGTGCCTCCTGAGTTACGTCACAAACTCTTCAAGGAGCATCATGATACTGTTCTTGCTGGTCACCCCGGGAGTAGAGCCACGGTAGATCTCATTGCTCGGAGATTTTGGTGGCCGGCTCTTCGTAAGTCGGTGGAGGGTTTTGTGGCTGCTTGTGAGACGTGCGCTCGCGCTAAGGTCCCTCGTTCACGGCCTTCAGGTCCCCTTCTCCCGTTACCCATACCTTCCCGTCCTTGGACACACCTCTCCATGGACTTTATCACGGATCTTCCTCGTTCCTCAGGGAAGTCGGTGATCCTGGTGGTGGTGGACCGTTTTAGCAAGATGGCTCATTTCGTACCCTTCCCTGGTTTACCCAGTGCTAAAACGTTGGCGCAAGCTTTTGTCGACCATATTGTTAAATTGCATGGCATTCCCTCGGATATTGTTTCCGATAGAGGCACGCAGTTTGTGTCCAGATTCTGGAAGGCTTTCTGTTCTCGCCTGGGGGTTCGGCTGTCCTTCTCTTCTGCTTTTCACCCGCAGTCGAATGGTCAGACTGAACGCGTCAACCAGAATCTGGAGACATATTTGCGCTGTTTTGTGGCAGAGAACCAGGAGGATTGGTGTTCATTTCTCCCTCTTGCTGAGTTTGCTCTGAACAACCGTCGTCAGGAATCTTCTGATAAGTCACCATTCTTTGGTGCATATGGGTTCCATCCGCAGTTTGGGACATTCTCGGGAGGGGCTCCCTCTGGTTTGCCTGAGGAGGAGAGATTTTCCTCGTCTTTGTCTACCATTTGGCAAAAGATTCAGAGTAATCTTAGAAAGATGAGTGAGAAATATAAGCGTGTGGCTGATAAGAGACGTGTGCCTGGTCCGGACCTGAATGTGGGTGATCTGGTGTGGTTGTCTACAAGAAATATTAAACTGAAGGTTCCCTCCTGGAAATTGGGTCCCAAGTTTATTGGGCCTTATAAAATCTTGTCAGTCGTCAATCCTGTTGCCTTCCGTCTTGATCTTCCACGGGTTTGGAAGATACATAATGTATTTCACAGGGCTCTTTTAAAACCATATGTCCAGCCCACGGTACCCTCCTCTTTGCCTCCTCCTCCGATTTTGGTTGATGGCAATCTGGAGTTTGAGGTTTCCAGAATTGTGGACTCTCGCATTGTCCGCGGTTCTCTTCAGTACCTCGTTCATTGGAAGGGTTATGGTCCTGAGGAGAGGATGTGGGTTCCGGTGTCGGACATTAAAGCCACTCGCCTCATCAGGGCATTTCATAGGGCTCATCCTGAGAAGGTGGGTCCTGGGTGTCCGGAGTCCACCCGTAGAGGGGGGGGGGGGGGTACTGTCACTACCAGAGCTTTGAGACGTTCTCACAGCTCTGTTTCTCCACCCCTGTGATGATGTCACTACTAGAGCTTGGAGGAGTTCCCTCTGCCCTGTTTCTCCGCCCCTGTGATGAGGTCTTTACTTTCTGTTTCCTTCCTCCCAGCTGTCTCTCCTGTGTTTGATTTCGCTGCCTTTAAATCACCCCTCCTCCTTTGTAGAGGTGCGGATTATACTTTTCATTTGAGCTGTATCTCTCGCTTGAGTATCTTCACCTGTGTGATATCTTTTCACTGGATCTGTGTTCTGCTGAAGCAAGTACTTCGGATATTGTCTGCTGACTTTGGATCTGTTTTCACTGCAGCCGCAGCTCCTTCAGTTAAGTGTTCAGACATTGTGTGTTTCTGTTTCTTTGCTGACTGGATCCGAGGCGACCCCGGTTCCGTCCATATACTGAGCAGGGCACCGGTGGCCGTGCCCCTTCCACTATTGTAGGGGTTTCAGTGGTCATCAGCCTAAGGTACGCGGGCATGTCTCGATCCACCATATGGATCCGGACATGTGCATAGCAGCTTAGGGAGAGCTTTTAGGGTCTGACAGGGGTCACCCTTTATCCTCCCTAGTTTGGGTCCGGTCAGTTGCTATTCACTGTGTGCTGCTCACTTACAGCCGTGACAATTTAACACCTTATATTTATAAATATAAGGTGTTAAATGGCTTGTGATTAGTTTTTTTGAAAATCATCAGCTTGCCAGCCACGATCATTGGCTGGCAGGCTGATGATGTAATACCCCTCTAACTTTTGCCGGCCCGCGATGCGCATGCGCGGGCCGGCTGTGAGCGTCATCACACGTATCGCGAGATGACGCGCCAATGCGTGACTCTGCCTGAGACAGCCGCCTCCGGACCGCGATCCTGCGTTAGGCGGTCTGGAGGCGGTTAAGGAGCAGAGGATTGTCAGAATACCCACTACTCGTAACAGAGCAAGAGGACCATTCAGAAGAAGCCGGGACCATTCAGAATAAGCCGGGAGAAAATTGCGATCACGTGACAGCTTGCGTCACTCTCCAGATGCGCGAACCACTCCCCCCGGCGTCCTTGGCAAACACAAGACACGCCGCCGACTCCTAAACTGGATTCGAGATAGCCGCTCAGAGATAGCTGATCACCACCAGAGGACCGAATACAACAGCACTGGGTGAAGGGTAAGTGACCTCTGCAGCCAGAGACAGTGCGGGACGCTGCACTCAGGCACAGAGCATCCCTTCTTCCCACAGCTCAACACAAGAAGTATAATTTTGTATATTGCTACATATAATTTATGATGTACATGCCTGCTGCCTTATGAAAAAAGACTGACAGCGATACATACTTACAAGGCGCATCATTTATCCTCCATTTAACAGCGGTGATTACATAAAAGGAGACATAAGACATATTATTTATATCCTATCCAGCGAATATTACCTTATAAAAGACTATCCTATATATGGAGAAACAAAGATAAAAGCATTATTTTACCCTCCATTTACCCTCCACCTCGAGGCTATTATTTTATGATAAAGACTGTTTTATAAAGGACAAGTGTTCTTAATTTTTTCATTCAATTTTTACTAGCGCATCATTTTTTAGCGCAACTTTTCAATACCAGCTGGTAACCATTTTGTGGTGACTCACTTATTCCTACATTTCACTACTATCCCCTCTATTATCTATTTAAAGGACATATAGCAAAATACACTTCATCTTTTTACTACAGTTTTACACGTTGCTATATTATATTGCTATATTATTTTAATACAATATACATTCTAATATCATCAGATATATAAATAAATCAATAGACTGATCCAAATCAGAGTGTGCCTGCTTATCTATTAATTTTCATTTATATTATTAAAGTCCCTTAGCACGAGATTTACTCCTTCTGGGTTCAGCTGATACACTTTACTATGGAAGTTATGGAGCATCTCATGGATGTCTGCACTATTTATGGTCTCCATATGCTTTGGGGCTGACATCTTGGACCATTTAAAAGATGCTAAAGAGGCCGGTCTGCTGTGATATTTTTGCCAGTGGTTTACTTGTGGATTTAATGTATAGGAGCAGTTGGTCTGACAGGTGTGTCTGTGTGGGGTGACTATGAAGCCACCAACATCTGTGATAGCATAGTCTACCACACTGTTGCCTACATGGGAGTTTAGGGTATGTCTACCAAAACAGTCTCCCTTGGTGCGGACATTGAGAATATGACAATTTTCTGCCACTTTTATTTACTGTGCTGTCATAACTGTTCCTCTCTGTGTGCACTGAGCTGTCACAATCAGTGTCTGCTCTGAATATATACTACAAGAAAATTTAGACTAAAACAATCATGGTCACAGGTGCATATCCATCAAGCAAGCATATAAAGAATTAATAAAAAAAACATGGCTGCACAACATTTCACATGCAAACAATAGAACTGAGAAATGGGGGTCATTCAAAATTTATGTAGTATTATACCTACTAGAAATGAAAAAATAGAAGCTGCATACATTTTTGATCAAACAAGCTCCGAATATATAGACATTTCCGTCAGTGTTCAGGTAGTCTCTCTCCCTCCCTGTTCTTAAATTGAGATCTCCAAACATAAGAACATTGCCCAGGGCCTGAAAATGGGTGGCTTCCCTCTGTATGATCTCAAAGCTGTCAGGATTGAAGTATGGAGACTCTGGTGGAGCTATGTATGCTGCACACAGGTACATGCTGCACGGAACAACAACTTCAGGATTCGTTGACGTCAGATGAATTTACGAAATTCCCCTCTTTGAATCCAGAGGGGAGACAAACCAGGCTGGTGTAGTGAGCTGCATCTATATTTATTTATTTATATAAGGAGATATATAACGCAAGTTTGACCGCGACGCGTGGTTGATTAAGTGTGTGGTTGCATAAGTGTGTGACTTAAGAGTAAGTGACTTTAGATTCAGGGACTTCAGTGGGGGACTGTAATTAGCCAGTTTCTTAGTACTACATTATATTGTATTTTTTACTTTGCTGGTGTAATCCCCATTTAGTATGTGTTGCACAATTGACAACGCAGTCCAGTGCACATCTTGCATGATGTATGCAGTCCTGGAACAGGAGTTCAAGGGTGCATATCTTTGTTCAAGATGTGAGCAAATTACCCGTTTGGAATCGCTAATCGAGTCTCTAAATGGGCAAGTTGCAACACTGAGAGGCATTGACAATTTGCAAAAGAGTTTGCTTCTCACCGAGCAAGCACTCTTTGGGGTAGATGAGGAGGAGGGTGACAGAGAGGAGGCTGAGGAAAGTGAGGTAGCTAGCTGGGTAACAGTTAGAAAGCGGGGTAGAGGGAAGAGTGCCAGGGAGGCTAGCCCTGATCTGACACACCCCAACAAGTTTGCACGTTTGGCAGATGAGGGGGATGTCAGTCCAGGGATGGCACTGCCGCAGCCGGACACTTCCTCTGCCAGTCAGGGGAATGCCAGCTCCGGTAAGCAGGGGACCAGGAGAGCAGGGCAGGCCAGACAGGTGCTGGTAGTGGGAGATTCAATTATTAGGGGAACAGATAGGGAAATCTGTCACAAAGACCGTGATCGCCGAACAGTGTGCTGTCTTCCTGGCGCTAGAGTTCGACACATCGCGGATCGGGTTGACAGATTACTGGGAGGGGCTGGAGAAGATCCAGCGGTCATGGTCCATATCGGAACCAATGACAAAGTTAGGGGTAGGTGGAGAGTCCTTAAAAATGATTTCAGGGATTTAGGTCAAAAGCTGAGGGCAAGGACCTCAAAGGTAGTATTTTCCGAAATACTACCTGTACCACGGGCCACACAAGAGAGGCAGCGGGAGATTAGGGAAATTAACAAGTGGCTCAAGAACTGGTGTAGGAAGGAGGGGTTTGGGTTCCTGGAGAACTGGGCCGATTTCTCTATCGGCTACAGGTTCTATCGTAGGGACGGGCTGCACCTCAATGGGGAAGGGGCAGCTGTGTTGGGGAAGAAGATGGCTAGAAGGTTGGAGGAGTGTTTAAACTAGGGACTGGGGGGAGGGTAATTATGCTATAGAATGGGAAGATAGTGCAGATAGAGACCGGGGGCAAGGTAGTGAGACTGGGGGAGGAACGGAAGGAGGGACTAGAACAGTTCAGAAGGAAAGGTGTAGAGTAAAAAATATACATAAACCTCTCAAATGTATGTATACTAATGCCAGAAGCCTGACTAATAAAACTGGTGAACTGGAATTAGTGATGTGTGAGGAGGACTATGACATAGTGGGAATAACTGAGACATGGCTGGATGATAGCAGGGCAGTTAATGTACAGGGTTACAGCCTGTTTAGAAAGGATCGCCAAAACCGGAGAGGGGGAGGGGTCTGCCTTTATGTAAAGTCCTGTCTAAAGCCCACACTCCGGGAAGATATAAGTGAGGGACATGAACATGTGGAGTCACTGTGGGTAGAGATACATGGCGCTAAAAACAATAATAAATTACTAATAGGAGTTTACTATAAACCACCTAATATACCAGAGTCCACAGAAAATCTACTACTAAACGAGATAGACGAGGCGGCAAATCATAATGAGGTGGTTATTATGGGGGACTTCAACTACCCAGATATAGACTGGGAAACTGAAACTTGTATATCTCATAAAGGAAACAGGTTCTTGGCAATAACCAAAGACAATTACCTCTCCCAACTGGTTCAGGACCCGACTAGAGGGACGGCCATTCTGGACTTAGTATTAACCAGCATGGCAAATGTGGTGCCAATATTCAAAAAGGGTCCAAAAACAGAGCCTGGAAACTATAGGCCGGTAAGTTTAACATCTGTTGTGGGTAAACTGTTTGAAGGTTTTCTGAGAGATGCTATGTTAGAGCATCTTAACGGAAATAAGCAAATAACGCCATATCAGCATGGTTTCGTGAGGGATCGCTCATGTCAAACAAATTTAATCAGTTTCTATGAGGAGGTAAGTTCTAGACTTGACAGCGGCGAATCAATGGATGTCGTGTATCTGGACTTCTCCAAAGCATTTGACACAGTACCACATAAAAGGTTAGTATATAAAATGAGAATGCTCGGACTGGGAGAAAATGTCTGTAAGTGGGTAAGTAACTGGCTCAGTGATAGAAAACAGAGGGTGGTTATTAATGGTAAATACTCAGATGTGGTCACTGTCACTAGTGGGGTACCTCAGGGGTCAGTATTGGGCCCTATTCTCTTCAATATATTTATTAATGATCTTGTAGAAGGCTTGCATAGCAAAATATCAATTTTCGCAGATGACACTAAACTGTGTAAAGTAATTAACACTGATGAGGACAGTATACTACTACAGAGCGATCTGGATAGATTGGAGGCTTGGGCAGATAAGTGGCAGATGAGGTTTAACACTGACAAATGTAAAGTTATGCACATGGGAAGGAATAATGCAAGTCACCCGTACTTATTAAATGGTAAAACACTCGGTAACACTGACATGGAAAAAGATCTAGGAATTTTAATAAACGGCAAACTAAGCTGCAAAAAACAGTGTCAGGCAGCTGCTGCCAAGGCCAATAAGATAATGGGCTGCATCAAAAGGGGCATAGATGCCCGTGATGAGAACATAGTCCTACCACTTTACAAATCATTAGTCAGACCACACATGGAGTACTGTGTACAGTTCTGGGCTCCAGTGAACAAAGCAGACATAGCAGAGCTGGAGAGGGTCCAGAGGAGGGCAACTAAAGTAATAACTGGAATGGGGCAACTACAGTACCCTGAAAGATTATCAAAATTAGGGTTATTCACTTTAGAAAAAAGACGACTGAGAGGGGATCTAATTAATATGTATAAATATATCAGGGGTCAGTACAGAGATCTATCCCATCATCTATTCATTCCCAGGACGGTGACTGTGACGAGGGGACATCCTCTGCGTCTGGAGGAAAGAAGGTTTGTACACAAACATAGAAGAGGATTCTTTACGGTAAGAGCAGTGAGACTATGGAACTCTCTGCCTGAGGAGGTGGTGATGGTGAGTACAATAAAGGAATTCAAGAGGGGCCTGGATGTATTTCTGGAGCGTAATAATATTACAGGCTATAGCTACTAGAGAGAGATCGTTGATCCAGGGATTTATTCTGATTGCCTGATTGGAGTCGGGAAGGAATTTTTATTCCCCTAAAGTGAGGAAAATTGGCTTCTACCTCACAGGGGTTTTTTGCCTTCCTCTGGATCAACTTGCAGGATGACAGGCCGAACTGGATGGACAAATGTCTTTTTTCGGCCTTATGTACTATGTTACTATGTTACTATGTAAATGAAGCTGTGGATTTACATAAAGCTACATATAAAAAGGAAACTGAAGAAAAAAAACTGAATCAAGTTTCTACGAGACAACGAGAACTATATCCAAAACAAAGTATACAGATGGCAGGATACCTAATTTCAGAGGCGGTCGGGATACAGGAGATTTGGAAAGCAAAGTCCTTATGTGTCCAGCTCTTGGAGCGAGTCAGCTGGCTCACAAGAATCCTGGCCTTTTTTTTGGAGAGGCACCCGGCGCCCACAAGGAGGAGGAACATCTACGGCAGGACCGAGCCAGGCTATACAGACCCGCTCCCAGATACGAAAGAATTGCTAGTGATTAACTTGTCCTCTCGAAATCTTGACCCTGACCAGATTGTGGCATTACAAAAAGGTTTAACATTTAGTCCGATGACTGGGTTTGATAGTTTTCAGATGGATATCGATCTCCAGCTATTTTTTCGAAAGATCAGGCTTAAGGCCCATTTTTCTGAACCCAGGGAAATATTTGAGATGAAAGAAATTCCTAATGTAGAAGGACAAATATGACAAATATGGCCTTAAAGTGAAAAGTACATTCATGCCGCCCAGGGCATATCATTCTGTGGAAACATATATACAATTTGTTTCCAAAGAAATAGAGACATATTTACGGTCTGTGAAACAGGGGGGTTTGTACATGTGTCATAATGTTACTCTGAAATAAAGGGCAGCCATTAAAATGTTAATGGAGGATACGTCCTTTGTCATTAAACCCGCTGATAAAGGGGGCTCCATAGTGATCATGGACAAGAGTAATTATATTCAAGATGTGATGCGTCAATTGTCTGACATTAATACTTATGTATGCCTGCAACATGACCCGTTTTTTTTCTATTAAGGACAAGATAATGGAAATGGTAAACCATTATGGTGTAAAAGGTGTCATTGATGAGCAGTTGCAGAGATATTTGGTTAAACAATCACCTATTACACCAGTACTCTGTATATTGCCTAAAGTCCATAAGATGCTTGTGGATCCCCCTGGCCTTCCAATAGTGGCTTTGGTGGATTCGATATTATCCCCCTTATGTATCACCTTGGAAAAGGTCTTAACACCCTTGATAAAAAACACTCGGTCGTTTTTGTTGGATACAACACATTTTTTTAAAGAAATTACGGACCTGCATTCCATTCCGGTGGATAGTTGACTCGTGACAATTGATGTGGTGAGTCTCTACACATCAATTGATCATGAGAAAGGGATTCAGGCGGTGGCTGATATATTATTAACTAGTGACTACCCAATGATACATCAGGAATTCTTTTTGCATATGCTACATTTGGTGTTGTATAACAATTATTTTATGTTTGAAGATGCATATTATTTGCAGCGATGGCGAACCGCGATGGGATCGAACGTGGCCCCGCCCTACGCAAATGCATTTATGTCAGCTTTTGAGGAGTCCTTTGTTTATAGTAATATGTATTACCAAGAAAACGTACTTATTTGGAAAAGATTTATAGATTATATTTTTTGCGTGTGGGCGGGGCCACATGAGATCCTATCCGAGTTCTTTGAATATTTTAACAGGGTCTGTAATGGTCTCAGATTTACTATTACCTGTGATAAGCAGAAGGTGAGCTTTTTAGATACTGTGGTAATGAAGGATGAGTATGGCCGTCTCTCAACTGATTTGTTCAACTGATTTGTTCAGGGTTCTGAGGTATAGCATCCTGATACAGGAAAGGCCTTCAAAATTGAAGGTTTTTTTTACCTGTGAGTCAAAAAACTGTGATCTATTTGATCAAATGCCCATGTGGGCGAAACTATGCAAACGGTGAGGGACAGGATATGCAAACGTAAGTCCACAATTAGGACTAAAAATGTATTACTACCGTTGCCTTACCACTTTGATAAATGTAAACATTCCATATCTCAGTTAAGGTTTCAGATTTTGGAGCAAGATGTGAGACCAAAGAGAGGAGGCAATATAAAAAAACTTTTACCTCGTAAAGAGGCATTTTGGATACATATGCTTGATACATTGTATCCCAAGGGTCTAAATCGCGATTATGAGGTTGTAAGGTTATGAGACTATGTGTATGTTTTCGTACTGCTTGATTCAAATAATTTCTTTCTTTTCCTTTATTATAGACATTATCGACTCGCTTATCTGATATTTTTGATTTTGTGAAAATTCTTCTGTTATGTGTGTTCCCATGCTATAGTAAAACTAAGAAATTGGTTGGTTTATTTTTTGTTCCTGCCCATAAGGGGGTGGATGATGTCTCTTTGATTAATTGATGTGTACAAACCGGATTCCAAAAAAGTTGGGACACTAAACAAATTGTGAATAAAAACTGAATGCAATGATGTGGAGATGGCAAATGTCAATATTTTATTTGTAATAGAACATAGATGACAGATCAAACGTTTAATCCGAGTAAATGTATCATTTTAAAGGAAAAATACATTGATTCAAATTTTCACAGTGTCAACAAATCCCCAAAAAGTTGGGACAAGTAGCAATAAGAGGCTGGAAAAAGTAAATTTGAGCATAACGAAGAGCTGGAAGACCAATTAACACTAATTATGTCAATTGGCAACATGATTGGGTATAAAAAGAGCTTCTCAGAGTGGCAGTGTCTCTCAGAAGCCAAGATGGGTAGAGGATCACCAATTCCCACAATGTTGCACAGAAGGATAGTGGATCAATATCAGAAAGGTGTTACCCAGCGAAAAATTGAAAGACTTTGCATCTAACATCATCAACTGTGCATAACATCATCTGAAGATTCAGAGAATCTGGAACAATCTCTGTGTGTAAGGGTCAAGGCTGTAAAACCATACTGGATGCCCGTGATCTCCGGTCCCTTAAACGACATTGCACCACAAACAGGAATGCTACTGTAAAGGAAATCGCAGAATGGGCTCAGGAATACTTCTAGAAACCATTGTCAGTGAACACAATCCACCGTGCCATCCGCCGTTGCCAGCTGAAACTCTACAGTGCAAAGAAGAAGCCATTTCTAAGCATGATCCACAAGCTCAGGCGTTTTCACTGGGCCAGGGATCATTTAAAATGGAGTGTGCCAAAATGGAAGACTGTTCTGTGGTCAGACGAGTCATGATTCAAAGTTCTTTTTGGAAATCTGGGACATCATGTCATCCGGACCAAAGAGGACAAGGACAACCCAAGTTCTTATCAACGCTCAGTTCAGAAGCCTGCATCTCTGATGGTATGGGGTTGCATGAGTGCGTGTGGCATGGGCAGCTTGCATGTCTGGAAAGGCACCATCAATGCAGAAAAATATATTCAGGTTCTAGAACAACATATGCTCCCATCCAGACGTCATCTCTTTCAGGGAAGACCCTGCGTTTTTTAACAAGATAATGCCAGACCACATTCTGCATCAATCACAACATCATGGCTGCGTAGGAGAAGGATCTGGGTACTGAAATGGCCAGTCTGCAGTCCAGATCTTTCACCTATAGAGAACATTTGGCGCATCATAAAGAGGAAGGTGCAGCAAAGAAGGCCCAAGATGATTGAACAGTTAGAGGCCTGTATTAGACAAGAATGGGAGAGCATTCCTATTTCTAAACCTGAGAAACTGGTCTCCTTGGTCCCCAGACGTCTGTTGAGTGTTGTAAGAAGGGGAGATGCCACACAGTGGTGAAAATGGCCTTGTCCCAACTTTTTAGGGATTTGTTGACACCACGAAATTCTGATTCAACATATTTTTCCCTTAAAATGGTACATTTTTTTTCAGTTTAAACTTTTGTTCCGTGATGTATGTTCTATTCTGAATAAAATATTAGAAGTTGGCACCTCCACATCATTGCATTCAGTTTTTATTCACGATTTGTATAGTGTCCCAACTTTTTGGGAATCCGGTTTGTATAAATAAGAGTCACTGTGAATTTGAGATGTATCTGTTGATGCAGGCTATATGCCGAAACGTGTTATTTTGAAATAATCTACTCTACTGAGCAATAAAGAAGATTAATATTCGCAACATATTGGCAGCTTGCTGGATTTTTCATTGATCTACGTGGAGCATGCTTATTCCGGGCAATGCCAGGTAACTAGCAGGTGCTGGCTATGTTCGATTTGTACAGAGGTAGATGTCAGCCCAAGAGGTGAGGATGGAGCGGCATATTCTTACCCAGATGTGGCTGTCTCCTCTGTTTACTGGTCTGATCTGCTCATGGAGCTCCTCTTTATACCAGACTAATATTCCTCCTGAGCTCCTGCCCAGCTTGACGCTTTGTTTTTCAGAGCAGGGACAGAAATCTCCCTTTATCCGGTGGGCACCAGGGATTTATTCTCTGTCTTAGTCAATGTTTCTAGGAGGATCTGTATGTCAATGTTTTTTAGTCTTTGGGTAAAGTCTGGATCTTGCATCTTACATCCAAAGGCTGAAGCAATCAGGCCCTGAATGTTCCAACTGCTGACAATAAGAGATGTCATTGTTTGTCCGTATACCTTATAATGAGCTGCCCTGCATAGGACAAGCTGGATTCTTGATGGTGGCCATGTTGTAGCAGTTTGGTCGAGTCAGTGTTCTGCATAGAGTGCTGAGCAGTGTCTTTATCTCCTCAATGTCTCTGCTATGCATTTCTCTATGTGAGGCAGGGGGGTCCTCCATGGTTTGTGCCTCTGATGGCCATATTTGGGGTAAAGGTCAGCATTTCCAGTTTGTTGAGGAGGGTATGAGATTTCAGGTCTATTTGTTGTTGGTGACTTTTCCATAGGTTTTTGTCTTGTGTGGGGTCTGCACCAGGGGTCTCTGTTGAGCACTATGTCTTTGAATTCTTTGGTTTGAAGGCCAACTCCTTTGTTATTGAGGTGTTAATTGTCATATAGGTGATGATGTTTTATGGAGGGGTGTTGTGCCAGGGTGATGTCTGGCATGGCTCTGATTTTAGCTGCCAGCTCTGTGTTGATGCTCTGGATGATGTGTTCAAGGATGTCCTTTCTTGGGAGCAGAGATGACAGGATGATTTTACAGCTGGGGAACTTCTGTTGTGCGGTCTCTGCTAGCTGACTCAGTTGTCCTTCTATCTGCTGGTGCTGTTCCTGGAGGTTATTGGTGCCTGTATGTATGATAATGTGGTTGGGTTTGGTGAAATATGGATTATTAATGATGGCTGCTGCTTGTTCGATAGTAGAGCAGAAGATTTTACTGTCTCTTTTTCCTGGGAAAAGTCGCTCTGTGTTCAAGTATTTACCATTGGAGTCTATAATGAGAACAGTATCAGGGCACAGTGGCTTACTGCTCATGTTTGTGTCCTGCTTGCTGCTTGGGCTTCTTGTAGGAAGCTGCTCTGTTGGGGTTCTGGTAATGGTTGGCTCTGTTGTTGGGGTCTGTTGTGGTTGTGTACTTGTCAGCTCTGGGCCCTCTTTTATTACTCTGCTGTTCTTTGCTTTGATCTCATTGTCTGTTATTTCCAT